>NC_074695.1:30859547-30874547 GCF_029448725.1 Salvelinus fontinalis
AATGTAGTGAAGTAAATAAAAATATATAAATAGTAGAGTACAGATACCCCCAAAAAACAACTTAAGTAGTACTTTAAACTATGTTTACTTAGGTACTTAGGTACTACACCACTACATGACTCCATTTTATGTGCACCAAAATTATAATCTGTTTGTCTGAAGTGTCTTGTGAAAGCCTAACACTGTAAAATTGTATTTTATAACTTAACTTGTCAGGTTGGCAATAGAATACGCTTTCAAATGATGCCCACCTGTCCCAGATTGTGATTAATAATGGAAAGTTTGGGGACTTTGTAAACAACAACAGTAATTGTGTGATGTGAGGACGCAGGGCTGTGTTCCAAACAAAAAACTACAAACAAATCAAACTTTATTTGTCACATGTGGCGAATACAACAAGTGTAGACCTTACGTTGAAATGCTTACTTACAAGCCCTTAACCAACAGTGCAGTTCAAGAAGAGTTAAGAGAATATTTACCAAATAAACTAAAGTAAAAAATTAAAAACATTTAAAAGTAACAATAACGTAACAATAACGAGGCTATATACAAGCTGTGTCGGTACCAAGTCAGTGTGCGGGGGTACAGGTTAGTTGAGGTAATTTGTACAAGTAGGTAGAGGTAAAGTGACTATGCATAGATAATAAAAAGTGAGTAGCAGCAGTGTACAAAAAATACAAGAAATCATTTTTTCTTATGTTGTACCTACCCCAAAATGTCCATTAATATTCGTATTATGTTACTGAATGTATCCCGTGTATTTTCACATTTTATTATAAACAAATGCGGCGTAAAGTAAATAAAGTAAAGTAAATAAAAAATGCACATAAATTCAACAGTTTAATGTTTGGATTCAGTCTCATGTCAGGTGAACTGTTTTGTCCTCACCTTTGGTCTGATAATTTCCCCATAATTTCCAAACGGTTCCCTTTCAATTTCTACCATGGTTTTGCATATACTTCCTATATTTATTTTGTTAGAAACATTTCAATTTGACCCTATCCATATAGGCCAATTTCCACGAGTGCAAAGGGTTAATGGTAAGATAGTTGTGAGTCAGTGGTGAGTTAGTGGTGAGGTAATGGTGAGATATTGATGAGCGAATGAGATAGTGATGACTTAGTAGTGTGACAGTGTTAGTGAGTTAGTGGCAAGGTAATGAGATTGTATTGAGTTACTGGTTCGAATCCCTGAGCCGACTAGTTAAAAAATCTCTTGATGTGCCCTTGACCTAGGCACTTTACCCTAGTTGCTCTGGATAATAATGTCTGCTAAATGACTCAAATGTAGATGGTAAGCTAACTCTCTTCCTGACCCCCCTACAGAGAAATCCCACACCCCTGTGCTGGAGGGGGGCGGCCACAGTCACATGACCCCGGAGGAGCACTACAGGCGGATGATGTCAGCGCTGAACGAGCAGGGCGAGGAGCAGCAGCAGCGCCTCTACCAGCTGGCCAACAACATGGGCTTGCCCAGCCATGGTAAGACTCGTGTGTGTTACCTACAGTATATACAGTAGTGCACTTCATTTGACCAAGACCCAGAGTGGAACCTCCCAAAATAACTGTGTGTGTGTGTGCGTCTGCGGGGGGGTGACATGCTGTCCGACTCAGAGTCTGGTCATCTTCTAAAACAGGGTTTGTTATATCAGCACTTCAGGATTCAGTCAGCGTACTAAACTGCACACCACACACACTTTATCTTGGCCTGACACACACCTAACCCTACTCGACCCCTACCACTAGTAACCCCGGGGTTGTGGCCTTTCCCATGTGGCGTCTGTCTGTGTGTGTGCCACCCTCCCAGTGTAAATCTACAACATGGACACTGCTGACATTTCTATTTGGTGTGCCAGTCCACCCAATGTCACTCTGGGTGATTTGTGACCGACGCTGCGTTCCGTTGTAAACAATGCTCCTCACCAGCATGCACGGACGCCGCCGCTATCGATCCGCCACTCACTCATTGGCTGCCAGCCAACCTTGTAAATCTCCATAGGAACCATGCATCTTTTTTCTTTCTTGGTTGAAATGGCTGAAATGGTTGAAATGTATAGAGGCACTAACTTATGGTACAATGAATTCACTGGGTAGGAACTGGAAAGATGGAAGAATCCTCATAAAGAAGAATAATCACCTCAAAAAAGAAAAAAATTACCCTAATTGTATTTTTTATGTGACGGGGTGTATTTTCATTTCACTGCCCCTTTAAACTTGCGGGGCATCATTTAAGTCATTTAGCAGCCGTTCTTATCCAGAGCGTCAATTGTTAACCTTTCCTCCATTTTTAAAACAATGTATCATTACCTTTTGACACGTCTCAACACAGGGGTGCATATGCTCAAGCCGGTGTGATTAGAATGCTTATTTAGCATGTCCAGTTTCGATTGACGCAACAGTCAGGGTTTGAGCTGGCCACACTGTATTTTCACAGAAACATTTTGCACAAACACAGTCCCTACAAAGTTATGTCCAGAATGTGACCAGTTTATTTTTGGATGCAATGTTCAAACATTCACAGAAGTAGCGACAGCATAACACAATCATCCAAACCGGAAAATGTAGGCTACATTAGTCCTAGCGCTAACTGAGGAAAGATTTACGTAACACAAGCGGTAATATTTAGCTAACTCTCGGCTGACAGTAACCATAATATGAATTTGATCATAGAAATGACTATTTACAGTTCATCACTTCACGGATAAGCTCATCATTGATCAAAATACCTAACTAAAGACAGTTAAAAAAGAAATCTAAAGTAATCTAACGATGGGTAACTTGTGTACGCCGCCATCAACCAAAGAAGAAGAAGAGGAGACAAGATGAGTTTGGTCTGTTTGCAGTATGTATGTTGAAGGGGGTGTGTTGTCTACCATCATTCACTTCGGGAAGTTTGGTCTGTTTGTATGTTGAAGGGGGTGTACTTGACGGGACGTGACAGATGAAGACGTCCCTTCACCTCATTTGTTATATCATCTTTAGTCTGACAGACGTTTACACCCAGAATGCATTGTACAATGTCAACAAACATGGCGCCACACATAGCCGGCAAAAAGCCCAGCATTAGCTCATCAGTACAACCTTCAAAAAAAGTATTTTACACACATCATATGTATCCATTACAATCTACGCAAGAATCAGAATGCATGATTTGTTACCAGTACTTGAAAACATGTGAATAAAACAGTAAATACATTATGCTCCATACATACATACGGTATGCTACCATAGAAACGACAACATGATATACAGAAAATAAGGCACTTACTTTGATAGGAACGCACACATGTCCAAAGTTATTAGCTATTTGCAAGGAAAACAACAATGAAGGCCATGTGAGCGCCAGCCAGAAAATGTGCCAGGGGCAAAAGGTTTGGGGAAGTGCTTGGGCTCTCTTCGAAGAGAGAAGTTCTCTCAGCTCAGTAAAGCCTCAAACATAAATTGTCCGCAACAGTGAAATGGACTACTTCTATGTGAATTAATGAGGAGCCTCAATTCAAACTGTTGTTAGAAAATAAAACTTGTTAAAAATCATTTGAAAAAGACAAGTTGAAACATAGCCTATAGATAATTAGCAGGCAGCGTGCCTTGGTTTGAGGGCAGTGCGGGTTAACTGTCCTGGTGCGTAACAATCAAATTTTGGAACAGTGAGTGCATCATGCGCATTAAACAACTCACGCTGGAGCGACCGTTAGAGATATTTGGAACTCACATGTGAAAAGGTTAATTGCCGCCAGGTTTTACGACCCCCATCGCAGTAGCATAAATCTAACCAATTTCACATCCCAACCCCAATCATAGTTTGAGCTACTTTTATTTTAATTTGATTAGTAATGATATTTAATTGCAGGTTGCAAATCTAAGGGGTGAAGCCTATAAAGGCTTTAATTGCCTTCCCCTGCATCTGAGAAGAATTAGGGCTGATGTGTAGTGCATTCTGGGGGTTTAATGGCCCAAGGTGCAGTATTCTTCGTTTTTCCTTCCCTGTTTTAAAGGCGGACACTGTGGCGCAATGCAGACGTCTCGTGGGGATGCTCGCGCTCACTCTCTTTCTCTGCTCCTCCTCCTCCCTCTAGTTTCTCTCACTCCTCAGAGTTTGAATCCTTTACTCTCTGCTCACACTCCCTTTTGTCTGCAGTCAGACTGAAGCCCTTCCAGGTGTAAAATAAATAAATAGAGAGAGAGAGAAAACAAGATTTTAAGGAGGGAGAGAATGGGGAGAGATGAGTGAAAGAGGTAGACTTGCCTTTCCTTACCGTAAGACAACAAGTAAAAAACACAGGATGAATGTTGATGATTCATTAATGATGTGTTTCGCCTTTTGGCAGTAATAACCAGGAAATTATATACATATATGTGTGCCATTTAAAACACACACACACACACACACACACACACACACACACACACACACACACACACACACACACACACACACACACACACACACACACACACACACACACACACACACACACACACAAGCCTCTTTCCCCCTAAGTTAGGCAGGGAAAACTGAATTTTTCTGAGTTGCTAAGTTTATGACCCTACAGCACCTATATCAGTCCATCCCTCCTCTTCTATTTCGCTCTGTTATATTAAACTATTCCACCTCTCTCCCCTCCCCCAAGTTCTTTTAATTTAGCAACTCATTGGTTTTCCCTGAGTATAGTCCTACTTTTTTTGTAAAACCCCCCCAAAACGCTCACTTCGTCGCACAGGGGAGCACGCATCCCGACACTGTACCACCCCTCCCCCTTCCTTTCCTCTTTCTGTCTCTCTCCTCTCCTCTGAAGGGATAGAGTGGAGGTGTGATGGAGGGAGGGATGGAGGGATGGCCCTGTTTGTTCCTGGAGAAGTTGATCTGAATCGCTCCAGTGAGAGCCCCCTTGACATTGACCTGAGCTCCGGTGGGCCCCTGTAACCCTCCTCCCTCCCTCCTTCTCCTGCCCCCCACCCCCTCTCTCACACACCTCCCTCTCCAAGCACACGGGTTGTTTTATATTCTCCCTTCCCCCCCTCGCCTCCTTTTATTTTTTCCTCTCTATGACTTTCTCTTTCGCCTTGGTCCCCGCAGACCATCCTTTCATGTATTTGAAGTGTAGGCCACTGAAAATGAAAGTGTGTGTGTGAAGGGGGCCAGATGGAGCCGAATGGTGTGTGCGTGTGTGTGTGTGTGTGTGTGTGTGTGTGTGTGTGTGTGTGTGTGTGTGTGTGTGTGTGTGTGTGTGTGTGTGTGTGTGTGTGTGTGTGTGTGTGTGTGTGTGTGTGTGTGTGCGTGCATAAGGTGTTGATTCGGGCGGCTCTCCTTGGACCTGACAGGGTGGAGGGGGGCAGTGAAAGTGGCCAAGGGGGCTCCACCTCCTCCTTTCTCTCTCTCTCTGTTATGATGAATGGACAGATAATAAAGGAATGAAGATTTGGAGGAGAGAAAGTAGGAGGACGTAGACATGGAAGATGAAAGAGGGCCTCATGTTTTGTTTCTCCTGTACTTCTTTCTGTTTCTCTCCAAGTGGGGCTGCACTGTCTACCATCTAGTCGTTACGATCACGTGGTTGGAACACATCTCCAAATGCCCATAGTCAACAGCCTTGGGGAACTCACTTCCTCTGGCTCTTGTTTTTCCATCACTGCATCTAATTGTTTATCCATTGGCTTAGGAAGCAGGAAGACCCTGATTTGCATTCCAAATGGCACACTATTACCTATATAGTGCTCTATATAGTGCTCTTCTTTTGACCAGGGCCCATATGTAGGGAATAGGGTGGCTGTTTCACAGGAATAACGGGAATAACTCTGCAGTCTCCCATGGAGAACAGCTTAATGGATGGGATTTCTGCCTAATTTGTGAAAAGATGCAGGGAAACTGGGATGGGACAAATGAGTGATAAGCGGGATGGGTCCAGAGTGGAACCTTCCAAAAAAGCTATGTGTGTGTGTGTCAGTGCATGTCTGTGTCTGTATGTGTTTGTCATTGAGTGAGTGTGTGTCTCCCTTTCTGTCTGTCTATGTGTCTGTCTGTCCGTCTGTTTTCCCATCTCTCTCCCTCTCTCTCTCTCTCTCTCTCTCTCCATTTCTGTACCCCATCCTACCCCTCCTCCCCCCTCCATTGTATAGTTTTGGTTGGCTGGTTCCCCCTTGGAGGGCATATCCCCAGGTGACCCTACTCTGCCCTACATTAAAGAGAATAATGCAGAGAGAGAGAGAGAGAGAGAGAGAGAGAGAGAGAGAGAGAGAGAGAGAGAGAGAGAGAGAGAGAGAGAGAGAGAGAGAGAGAGAGAGAGAGAGAAATATTGAGATTCTGCCCATTGCCACAACAGAAAAAAAGAGAGGGGTGGGATTGGGAGAGCTCCTGGATATGCAGGCCTTTGCTCCAGCCCTGGGCAGGGATTCAATCCGATCAGTAGTAGATCCGCATCATAGCGCGCTTGACATTTAAAGGTAATTCCAGATTGAGCCGACATATAATAAGATAATTAGGTCAAATCAAATCACATTTTATTGGTCACACACACATGGTTAGCAGATGTTATTGTGAGTGTAGCGAAATGCTTCTGCTTCTAGATCCGACAGAGCAGCAGTATCTAACAGGTAATATCTAACAATTCCACAACAAAACCTAATATCTAACAAATTCCATAACAAAACCTAATACACACAATCTAGTAAAGGAATGGGATGAGAATATATAAGTATAAAATATATGGATGAGCAGTGACAGAGCAGCTAAGATGCAATAGATAGTAAAGAATAGCTAGTGAAGGATACAGTATACAGTATATACAGTGGGGCAAAAAAGTATTTAGTCAGCCACCAATTGTGCAAGTTCTCCCACTTAAAAAGATGAGAGAGGCCTGTAATTTTCATCATAGGTACACTTCAACTATGACACACAAAATGAGATTTTTTTTTCCAGAAAATCACATTGTAGGATTTTTAATGAATTTATTTGCAAATTATGGTGGAAAATAAGTATTTGGTCACCTACAAACAAGCAAGATTTCTGGCTCTCACAGACCTGTAACTTCTTCTTTAAGAGGCTCCTCTGTCCTCCACTCGTTACCTGTATTAATGGCACATGTTTGAACTTGTTATCAGTATAAAAGACACCTGTCCACAACCTCAAACAGTCACACTCCAAACTCCACTATGGCTAAGACCAAAGAGCTATCAAAGGACACCAGAAACAAAATTGTAGACCTGCACCAGGCTGGGAAGACTGAATCTGCAATAGGTAAGCAGCTTGGTTTGAAGAAATCAATTGTGGGAGCAATTATTAGGAAATGGAAGACATACAAGACCACTGATAATCTCCCTCGATTTGGGGCTCCACGCAAGATCTCACCCCGTGGGGTCAAAATGATCACAAGAACGGTGAGCAAAAATCCCAGAACCACACGGGGGGACCTAGTAAATGACCTGCAGAGAGCTGGGACTAAAGTAACAAAGCCTACCATCAGCAAGGGCATTGAAGATGAAACGTGGCTGGGTCTTTCAGCATGACAATGATCCCAAACACACCGCCCGGGCAACGAAGGAGTGGCTTCGTAAGAAGCATTGCAAGGTCCTGGAGTGGCCTAGCCAGTCTCCAGATCTCAACCCCATAGAAAATCTTTGGAGGGATTTTAAAGTCCGTGTTGCCCAGCAACAGCCCCAAAACATCACTGCTCTAGAGGAGATCTGCATGGAGGAATGGGCCAAAAAAACAGCAACAGTGTGTGAAAACCTTGTGAAGACTTACAGAAAACGTTTGACCTCTGTCATTGCCAACAAAGGGTATATAACAAAGTATTGAGATAAACTTTTGTTATTGACCAAATACTTATTTTCCACCATAATTTGCAAATAAATTCATTAAAAATCCTACAATGTGATTTTCTGGATTTTTTTTCTCATTTTGTCTGTCATAGTTGAAGTGTACCTATGATGAAAATTACAGGCCTCTCTCATCCTTTTAAGTGGGAGAACTTGCACAATTGGTGGCTGACTAAATACTTTTTTGCCCCACTGTACATATGAGATGAGTAATGCGAGATACGTAAACATTCTTAAAGTGGCATTATTAAAGTGACTAGTGTTCCATTTATTAAAGTGGCCAATAATATCAAGTCTGTAGGTAGGCAGCCGCCTCTCTGTGCTAGTGGTGGCTGTTTAACAATCTGATGGCCTTGAGATAGAAGCTGTTTTTCAATCTCTCTGTCCCAGCTCTGATGCACCTGTACTGACCTCGCCTTCTGGATGGAAGCGGGGTGAACAGGCAGTGGCTCGGCTAGTTATTGTCTTTGATTATCTTTTTTGCCTTCCTGTTACATCGGGTGTTGTAGGTGTCCTGGAGGGCAGGTAGTTTGCCCCCGGTGATACATTGTGCAGACCGCACCACCCTCTGGAGAGGCCTGCGGTTGTGGACGGTGCAGTTGCCGTACCAGGCGGTGATACTGTCCAACAGGATGCTCTCAATTGTGCACCTGTAAAAGTTAGCAAGGGTTTTCGGTGACAAGCAGCGTAGGTGGGTCCTATATGTAGTGTTTACTGTGAATAATGGTGCGTCAGGTAGCCTAGTGGTTAGAGCATTGGACTTGGAACCGAAGAATCCCTGAGCTTACAAGGTAAAAATCTGTCGTTCTGCCCCTGAACAAGGCAGTTTACCCACTGTTCTTAGGCCGTCATTGAAAATAAGAATTTGTTCCTAACTTCTTTAAGGATATATGGGACGCTAACGTCCCACTTGGCCAAAAGCCAGTAAAAATGCAGAGCGCCAAATTAAAATATATTACTATAAAAATCAAACTTTCATGAATTCACACATGAAAGACACCAAATTAAAGCTACACTTGTTGTGAATCCAGCCAACATGTCTGATTTCAAAAAGGATTTACGGCGAAAGCAAATGATGCTATTATCTGAGGATAGCACAATAGTAAACAAAGACAGAGAAGCATATTTCAACCCTACAGGTGCGACACAAAACGCAGAAATAAAAATATGATTCATGCCTTACCTTTGACGAGCTTCTTTTGTTGGCACTCCAATATGTCCCATAAACATCACAAATGGTCCTTTTGTTCGATTAATTCCATCGATATACATCCAAAATGTCCATTTATTTGGCGCGTTTGATCCAGAAAAACACCGGTTCCAACTTGCTAAAAACTTGACTACAAAATATCAAACTACTTTTGTAATACAAATGTAGGTATTTTTTAACGTTAATAATCGCTAAAATTGAAGACGGGATGATCTGTGTTCAAAACAGGATTAAAACCAACTATAGCTAGCTTTCTGGTCACGCGCTTCTATCTAACAGGACACTTCAAGTGACTCTCGTTCAAGATGGCCATACTTCTTCATTACACAAAGGAATAACCTCAACCAATTTCTCAAGACTGTTGACATCCAGTGGAAGCGGTAGGAACTGCAAGCAGGTCCCTTAGAAATCTGGTTTCCCAATGAAATCGCATTGAAAAGAGAGTGACCTCAAAACAAAAAAAATCTGAATGGTTTGTCCTCGGGGTTTCGCCTGCTAAATAAGTTCTGTTATACTCACAGACATGATTCAAACAGTTTTAGAAACTTCTGAGTGTTTTCTATCCAAATCTACTAATAATATGCATATCTTATCTTTTGGGGATGAGTATCTGGCAGTTTAATTTGGGCATGCTTTTCATCCAAAATTCCGAATGCTGCCCCCTACCCTAGAGAAGTTAACTGACTTGCCTAGTTAAATAAAGGTTAAAAAAAAAATATATATATATATATGGTCTCTGTGAATGGCGGGAACATTGCCTTTAAAAGGTTCACAGCCAACAAAGCATGTTAAGATTGAATCTCAGCCTAGGTCTCTATGTAACAGTCCAGGCAGTGTAGATAGGGACTGGTAGAGTCCAGACATTTTAGATAGGGACTGGTAGAGTCCAGACAGTGTTGATAGGGACTGGTAGAGTCCAGGCAGTATCGATGGGGTGACCATTGTCAACATGAGGGACCTATATCTAGAGGTGAAGTCTGCCGCCAGTCGAGTCCCCCGCAGCAGCAAGCAGATCGATACTCTTGTGCTGGGCCACATTAATATCTGTCGCTCCACCCCCGACCCTAGCACCCGCTCTACGCCCCAGCACACACACATACACCAGTGGCGGAAATGGCCCCTGGCTTCCACGGGATCTAATTAAAAAAGGGAGGAGAGAGAAAGTGTGAGAGAGGGAGATAGAGAGGGAGATAGATAGAGGGGGGTGAAGATAGAGGGAGAGAGCAGGATGGATTTTCTCTTTAACAGCCTCTCATTAGAGGCCCTGTCTCGTGATGGGGCCTGGCCTGGCTGATAATGATGGAGAGAGAAAGAGAGTGGGACAGAGAGAGAGAGAGAGAGAGAGAGAGAGAGAGAGAGAGAGAGAGAGAGAAATATTGAGATTCTGCCCATTGCCACAACAGAAAAAGTGGGAAAGAGGGGAACGGGGAGAATGTGTGAGATAGAGAGCGGGGAGAGAGGGGGAGGGGGGCAGAGAGAGAAGAGATACATGGTGATAGGGATCCTCTTGGCCATGTGGGAAGTCCCCCTGTCCTAACATGGAACAAAGGCCAAGACTTCCTGGTTCCAGCTGCCTGAGATTCCGGTTTTCCATAATAGTAGAACTCTCTCTATCCATCTAATTTTCTCTCTTTCTCTCTCTCTATCCATCTCCCTTTCTCTCTTTCTCTCTCTCTATCCATCTCCTTTTCTCTCTCTCTCTATCCATCTCCTTTTCTCTCTTTCTCTCTCTATCCATCTCCTTTTCTCTCTTTCTCTCTCTATCCATCTCCTTTTCCCTCTTTTTCTCTCTCTATCCATCTCCTTTTCTCTATTTCTCTCTATCCATCTCCTTTTCTCTCTTTCTCTCTCTATCCATCTCCTTTTGTCTCTTTCTCTCTATCCATCTCCTTTTCTCTCTTTTTCTCTCTCTATCCATCTCCTTTTCTCTCTCTCTATCCATCTCCTTTTCTCTCTTTCTCTCTCTCTATCCATCTCCTTTTCTCTCTTTCTTTCTCTCTCTATCCATCTCCTTTTCTCTCTTTCTCTCTATCCATCTCCTTTTCTCTCTTTCTCTCTCTATCCATCTCCTTTTCTCTCTTTCTCTCTCTCCATATAAGTTGCTCTCTCTCTATCCAACCAGATATAACTTCATTTTGAATGGCTCAAAAAAATGATGTAAATGTGTGGAAGCAAGAGAGAGAGAGGGGGAAAAGCAAGTTTGTGTGCGTGCGTGTCTCTGTTTTGAGAGTGTTTTCCGATGAGTGTGCCAGTATTTAGGTACTCAGTGTGTCCCTTTATTTTGTGTGTGTGTGCTATTGTTCAGTATGTAGTGTACTTGTGGACCTGTGCTCGCATGTGTGTGTGTGTTTCTAGAATGTCATGTTATGAACTGGAGGTGCGCTGTTGGTGCCATTTTGGGACACAGCCATTCACTCCACATAACTGCAGAACATTATAGAAACCTCCCGTTCATACATATCCTCTACTTATATCACAAAAGGAAGCACATTTCAATTGTACTGCACTACTCCAGTTTCAGCTAAACCTAAAACACTCTCCATGCATTTCGAATGAAATGGGGGAAAAAACACACTTTTAGGATGAGATATAAGCTGTAGGAAATGAACTTTATAGCTGTGATTTTCTCTTTCCCTTGAGTTGAACATAGAACTGCTTATGCCCAGTTATGCTTAACTTTCTCTCTCTCTCGCACTCTTTCCCTCCCTCCCTCCCCTCTCTAGATCTGTTGCGGGTGCGCCAGGAGGCCCTGGCAGCAGTGAGGAACACAGGGGGTTTGGAGGCCCATCTCCCTTCGGCAGGCAGCTCGTCCAGCCAGAGACGCAAGCAGGGCCTGCCCCAGCACAGAGACGCCCACTACACTGAGAGGTAGGCCTGGCTAACACACAATGGTAGCCTTCAAGTTAGAGCATTGGGGCAGTAACTTAAAGGTTGCTGGTTCGATTCCTGGAGCCAACAAGGCGGGGCGCTGGGGGACATTGGTGACACTGGCCACGACCCTACTCCCTGCGGGTTTCTCAGGAGGAGTTAAGATATACAAGAAAAACATTTTGATGACGCACTTGGAACGATGAAAACAAGTGTGTAACAGAACAAATATAAGCACCCCCAAATGAGTATTATTATACACACACACACACACACACACACACAGATAGGAACATACACACACACACACACACACACACGGATAGGAACATACACACACACACACACGGATAGGAACATACACACACACACACGGATAGGAACATACACACAGAGGCACACACACACACGGATAGGAACATACACACAGAGGCACACACACACACGGATAGGAACATACACACAGAAGCACACACACGGATAGGTACATACACACAGAGGCACACACACACGGATAGGAACATACACACAGAGGCACACACACACACACGGATAGGAACATACACACAGAGGCACACACACACGGATAGGAACATACACACAGAAGCACACACACACATGGATAGGAACATACACACAGAAGCACACACACACGGACAGGAACATACACACAGAAGCACACACACGGATAGGTACATACACACAGAAGCACACACACACACGGATAGGAACATACACACAGAAGCACACACACACGGGGGCTCATGCAGTATGTATAGGGGAGGATGTAGGCTTTATTTTTGAATGTGGAATATTCCCGTTATTTGCAGTGGTGGTGCTGCCAGGGAGATAGGGCGGTTGAGCTGTAGTGTGTGTGTTTCTATCTGGGTGTATGTTCCTATCCATGTGTGTGTGCAGGGGCACAGCTTTCACTGGGGACGGGGGTGACATTCTGAAATGGCATTCCTCCCCCAGTTTTATCATTGGAATGTGATACAAAACGAGGCAACGGTGTGCTTTAGGACCATGCGGACGCCTCCAAGCGATCTGGTAGGCTGTTTGGAGTGTTTATTCCACCGGATTTATATGTATATATATATATCTCCATACATATAAATTAAATGGTGACCCCCCACTTCTCGAACCAAAGTTGGGGGTGCTTATATTTGTACTGTTACACACTTGTGTTCATCGTTCCAAGTGTGTCATCAAAATGCTTTTCTTGCATATCTTAACTCCTCCTGAGACACACAACTGAACTCTGCACTAAAGAGAGGGAATAAAAGAAGAAGAACATTGTGAAGAGGGGAACGAAAGTGAAGTCAATAGGTTGGGATAGTTTGCTTTACAACCGTTGCATCCCTTCCCCATGCCTCTCCATCCTCCTCTCTCTCCATCCTCCTCTCTCTCCATCCTCCTCTCTCTACATCCTCCTCTCTCTCCATCCTCCTCTCTCTCCATCCTCCTCTCTCTACATCCACCTCCCTCTCCATCCTCCTCTCTCTCCATCCTCCTCTCTCTACATCCTCCTCTCTCTCCATCCTCCTCTCTCTCCATCCTCCTCTCTCTACATCCTCCTCTCTCTCCATCCTCCTCTCTCTCCATCCTCCTCTCTCTACATCCTCCTCTCTCTCCATCCTCCTCTCTCTACATCCTCCTCTCTCTACATCCTCCTCTCTCTACATCCACCTCTCTCTCCCCCTCTCTCTCCATCCTCCTCTCTCTACATCCTCCTCTCTCTCCATCCTCCTCTCTCTACATCCACCTCTCTCTCCCCCTCTCTCTCCATCCTCCTCTCTCTCCATCCTCCTCTCTCTCCATCCTCCTCTCTCTACATCCACCTCTCTCTCCCCCTCTCTCTCCATCCTCCTCTCTCTCCATCCTCCTCTCTCTCCATCCACCTCTCTCTCCCCCTCTCTCTCCATCCTCCTCTCTCTACATCCCCCTCTCTCTACATCCCCCGCTCTCTATATCCCCCTCTCTCTACATACTCCTCTCTCTCCATCCTCCTCTCTCTCCACACTCCTCTCTCTCCATACTCCTCTCTACCACCCCCTCTCTCTCCATCCTCCTCTCTCTCCATACTCCTCTCTCTCCATACTCCTCTCTACCACCCCCTCTCTCTACATCCTCCTCTCTCTCCATATTCCTCTCTCTCCATACTCCTCTCTCTCCCTACTCCTCTCTACCACCCCCTCTCCATATTCCTCTCTCTACACCCCTCTCTCTCTCTCCATACTCCTCTCTCTACATCCCCCTCTCTCTACATCCTCCTCTCTCTCCATACTCCTCTCTCTCCATACTCCTCTCTACCACCCCCTCTCTCTACATCCTCCTCTCTCTCCATATTCCTCTCTCTCCATACTCCTCTCTCTCCCTACTCCTCTCTACCACCCCCTCTCCATATTCCTCTCTCTACACCCCTCTCTCTCTCTCCATACTCCTCTCTCTACATCCCCCTCTCTCTACATCCTCCTCTCTCTCCATACTCCTCTCTCTCCATACTCCTCTCTACCACCCCCTCTCCATATTCCTCTCTCTACACCCCTCTCTCTCCATACTCCTCTCTCTACATCCCCCTCTCTCTACATCCATCTCTCTCTCCATACTCCTCTCTCTCCATACTCCTCTCTCTCCATTCTCCTCTCTCTACATACTCCTCTCTCTACATACTCCTCTCTCTACATACTCCTCTCTCTCCATTCTCCTCTCTCTACATACTCCTCTCTCTACATACTCCTCTCTCTACATACTCCTCTCTCTCCATACTCCTCTCTACCACCCCCTCTCCATACTCCTCTCTCTACATCCCCCTCTCTCTACACCCCCCTCTTTCTCCATACTCCTCTCTCTCCATACTCCTCTCTCTCCATACTCCTCTCTACCACCCCCTCTCCATATTCCTCTCGCTACACCCCCCCTCTCTCCATACTCCTCTCTCTACACCCCCTCTCTCTCCATACTCCTCTCTCTCCATACTCCTTTCTATCCATACTCCTCCTTTTCCATACTCCTCTCTACCACCCCCCCTCTCTCCATCCTCCTCTCTCTACATACTCCTCTCTCTACATACTCCTCTCTCTCCACTCCATAATCCTCTCTACCACC
>NC_074695.1:30879547-30937047 GCF_029448725.1 Salvelinus fontinalis
CTGTGGGCTAGCGCTAATGCTAGGCTAGGCTAGGCGACACAGGGAGGGGGTGAAATGAATGGAGGTTTGGCCCTAGTCTACTGTGGCCGTAGCACAGTGACGCGGCCCAGGCTAATTGCTAGCCCCGAGGGATTAGGCCAGGTGATTACAAACTGGGCGGTGTAATTACATAAGCAGCGGCGGGGCCCTGGCTAGTGGGCCACAGGGTCACACGGCCCCGGCTCTTCCCCAAGATTAATTGGAGCTGCCACCAGAGTGCGAGGCACCGCCGGAGAGAGCGGTTATACGATTTGCATGAACATTTTAGCGACGGGCAGCCGATCAATAAATGGTTCTCACCACCCCCCCACCTCTGTTTCTCTCTCTCCATCTCTCACTCCCTCTCTCGTTCCTTCTCTCTCCCTCCCTCCCTCTCTCCCCTCTCTATCTCTCTTTTCCTCTCTCTCTCGCTCTCTCTCTCTCCCTCTCTCCCTCCCTGTCTCTCTTTCTCCCTCCCCTTATCTCTCTCTTTCTCTCTGAATTTCTTTCTCTCTCTCTGCTGTATGTGTAAGGACAGAGACATGCAGGCGCTAGTTGATTTTCAACACAAATGTTCCAAACCAATAGCTGTGGTCCCATGCAAATATAGTGTAATTTGGCTGTATTCACCATCATGGTGTCCTTATGTGTGCTGCATATCTCCAAAGCAGCAAACTGATGATATTTAGCCCATTGCACGATTGAGAGAGAGAGAAAGTGTGTGTGTGTGTGTGTGTGTGTGTGTGTGTGTGTGTGTGTGTGTGTGTGTGTGTGCGTGTGCGTGTGCGTGTGCGTGTGCGTGTGCGTGTGCGTGTGCGTGTGTGTGTGTGTGTATGTGCAGGAAAAGGCCTAAAAGGTTTTGCCAGAAGACGACACATAGACAATCAACAGATCACCACACACCCCCGTACCCAGTGACACTTCCACATGCTCCCTGAAACACACCAAGCTGAAGAACAGATTCTTATGTCTCTTCTCCAACCCTTCACGAACCGCACATTTTTTCTCTTACATCAAATTCTCCTGTCTCCCCTGCCCCTTTGGGACGATTGACAGAGCAGGGAGAGAAAGAGAGAGGAGCTTTTTTTTGCTCAGAACAAGGACAAAAGGAGAAGCACATAATAGAGAGGCCTTTTCATAAATAGGGTTTGCAGGACACGGCCGCCTTTTCAATCGCTCAATACGGCCCGGAGAGGGAGAGAGAGGGAGGGGCGGAAAAAAAAGAGAGAAGAGAGGAGGATTAGTGTTAATTAGAAGGTCCTTCAGCCCGTGGCCCCGGTCGAGACGCAGGGGCCGCCCCAGCTGTCGGAGCCTGACACACTCCCATTGTGTAGTCAGCCCTCATTATGTGTGTGTGCATGTGTGTGTAAGGGTGAGTATGCATATGTGTGAGTATGCATGTGTGTGTGCGTGGCCAGCGCCAGTCACCAAAACACACCACAAACCGGGTCCTCTGTAGTACATACAGGCTTTCACCTCAAGCCAGTTTTATACTCAGTGCTTTCTAATATACTGTATAGTACTGTTACGAAACCAACTAGCCAGCCCAGCCTACGAATAAGTCTGCTCTCGTTATTTCTCAGGGTTGACAAACTGTTCCATAATCTGCCTGAATGTGTGCATTTAACGTGAAAGTAATAGCAGAGTATTCCAATGAAAAAATCTCAGCAATTTGTTTGACGGTTTATAGTTTTTATTGTTAATTTCTGTTGGTTTTAATGTGGTGTGTTTTTGTTTGTGTGTCCGCAGGGAGATGTCCCATCCTCCGCCTCTGCTGTCCACCCAGAACGGCCCTCACATCACATTGGGACCCCACCTGCGGCCCCCCTTCTTGGGCATGCCCTCCGCCCTGTGCCAGTCCCCCGGTAAATCAGATGCTTACACTAGTAGGCTAACTACAGAAATGAATATGGGGCCTACACCTAATGATAAATGAGATGCTAATGCTAGCAGGCTAACTACAGAAATGAATATGGGGCCTACACCTAATGATAAATGAGATGCTAATGCTAGCAGGCTAACTACAGAAATTAATATGGGGCCTACACCTAATGATAAATGAGATGCTAATGCTAGCAGGCTAACCACAGCCTGCACTTATTATTGGCGAGTTAGATGCTAATGCAAACCAGAACCACAATTGGCTTATGGTAGACATTAGTTGTATTCCCTCCAAAATTGGGAAATGGGAACGTTTTCTATGGAATGAATGTGTCTATTGACTGTCTTGATTGAGAATCATGAATCAATCCTAACATTTATGTTTTAAATAATGTCCTTTTCTTGGTAAAAATCGGATTCTTTGTGAGGCATTGATATTACACAGGGGGTCATTGCATTTGAATACTCCATGTAAACTGTATGTCAGAAATCTCTTAATTGGGGTGTGTGCTTATCGATGTGTGTTTTATGTGTGTGTGTGTTTTCCTCAGGCTATGGTTTCCTCCAGCCTGCCCAAGCTGAAATGTTTGCCCGGCAACAGGAAATGCTTCGGAAGCAGAACTTGGCCAGGTTTGTCATTGTCTTCTAATGTTGTGATGCATGTGTATGTGTGGCTGTCAGTGCTGTGATGGGGTGTGTGTGTGATGTTAATGCTGTAGTAGTGTGTGTCTGTATCGTAACATTCCGTGTTTAGCGTGTGTGTGGTACCACCAGCCCGAACCTCTCTTCTCTATGTCCGGTCCCAGGTTGGAGATGTCAGCAGAGCTGCTCAGACACAAGGAGCTGGAGAGTCTCCACAGGCAGCAGCAGCAGCGTGCGTTGGGGGGTTCTGACCCCATGGGCCTACCCCATGGCCTCCCTCCGGACCATCCCGCCCTGCGCAGTCTCCACCACCTGCCCGAGGGACACCCCCTCCACGAGGAGCTCAGCCGGCGCCAAAACGCCATGCTGATGCTCCGACACACCAGCACCCCCCTACTCTCCCTCAACCACCAGGGGCCCTCGGGGTCCACAACGCCCAAAGATACCCAGGGACAAGGCTCCGGGGCTGGGGCCGGATTGAGTAAGGGGGGCTCCCGGAAAGGCCCCCAGCAACCTAGGGGGGGAGACCACCAAGAGAGGGAGGGCCGAGGGAGGGACGGAGATGCAGATGGGCAGGATGAAGAAATGAAGGACACGGATAGCGAGACGGAAATGGGCGAGGATAGGCATGAGGGATTGTTTGCCAAGGCAACCGACTGGCATGGGCTTCACAGGGACAGAGGGAAAGAGAGCGGCGGGAAGGGGGGGTGTGACGGTGCCAAAGAGGCGGGCGAGGGCTCGGGTCGGCTTAGTGCCCCCTGTAGCTTGGCGGGTGCAGATTCACCACCCAGTCATCACCTCTTCACCCCGGGGCTGGGCAAGAGCGATGTCAAGTACCACTTTCCACCTGGCGCCATGCCTCCTCTGCCAGGGCTCCACGGCCAGTCGCTGCCCTTTGGATTTCCCTACACAAGCCCCTACTTCCACACTGGTGAGTAACACATACACATGCATCATAACATCCTTACCAATGAACTGTATGATACTTAAAAGTCACCCCCAACTGCAACCTGTAAATGCTATTTGGCTAGCCATGCTACCAGCCAATCTCAACAGGCGTTAGCATGCTAACTAACAACTGCTGCATCCGAGAGAAGTGTTATGCAACGATAACAGCCAAATACAATCTTAGTGATTGTCCAAACAGCATAAGTGGTCTTGTTGTGGTGCTATGAAGGCAGGGATGTGTTGAGTTTGGCTTGTACTGAACAACATGTTTCCCCAGTCATTTTGTGAGTGGTCCTTTAGAATTCTTCAAAGTGAAGGTTGCTTACTAGATAGCAATTTGGATTGCATACCAGATGAAAAGTAGTGCCACAGTCTGTTTGCAGCCTACCAACTATGAAATCAGAAGAAATACCTTAGATGCGCATGTTCTTGGTCGGGTTTGAGCTGGGGGCCGCTAATACTCAATCAAGCCACAAGCTCATACCCCCCCCCCCCCCCTCTATCCACCGGTCCGCAAAAAATATTTCAGGTTTACATGCCGGTCCACAGAGAAAAAGAGGTTGGGAACCCCTGGTTAAGGGGACTTCCCTTTTATGTAGTATTGCAGACTGTCACATTTGAATTCACTGTAGCTTAAACTTGCAAATACACACAGAATTGTACCTTGACCTTAGAGCAACTCTTTTTAGGTTAATTAGATACCTCGTTTTAGTTGCCTATGTATAATGACTGTCATTAAAGACATTTGAACGTTTGAAAACACAGACAGAAACTGCTTAGGGAACCAGAGGCGAAATGGCCAGGTTCACAGTGGGGGCCAAAACACACACACACACACACACACACACACACACACACACACACACACACACACACACACACTCACACTCACACTCACACTCACACTCACACTCACACTCACGTACACGCACGCACACAGGCACACACTAACACACACTCTCACGGCCCTGGGCAGGCACATGAAAGTAATGAGCGTGGAGACCTCCCTCTGGAAGGGGCCCTGCCACTGACCCTTATACACACGGGGTTATCACCACAACCATATGGAGGGAGAGGGGGTGGGGCACAACAATAGGGAGAAACAGAAAACATGGATGAAGTACACTTTTAAACATGAGATAAAGAATCACATTCTTAAATGCAATTAAATATTATGTCTATTCACACAATTGCAAACAGCCACCAGGAGAAAGCGAGAGTCAGAGCGGGAGAGAAAAAGTGTGTGCGTGAAAGAGAATTAGATATTGAGAAAGAAAGGAGAAGCGCTGTTGGGTATATGTTAGCTGTTTGTCAAGGTCTGTCCTGGGTAGTGTTCAATAGGCACCAAACGGAAGAAAACGGACAGAAACAAGGAGAGAACTACCTGAACTTGTCCAATAGGGAACGCTCATTTTCATTGTCCATTGCAAGTTTTGCTACGGTGTGCCCTTAGAATAAGACTTGATTTACAACCCCTTTCCCCCTCTTCCTTACCCAGGCGGTATGGGAGGTCTGTTAATGGACGGTGAGGACTCTGCGGCGCCCCCGGTGGAGGACATAAGCAAGTGGAGTGTGGAGGAGGTGTGTGGTTTTGTGGGAGGCCTGGCCGGCTGTGCTGAGTACACCCAGGTAAGAACCAGATCACGATTCTGGTTTATCCACAATTTCAACCAGAGAAAGAGAGCGACAGTGGGAGAGAGGGGTCAGGGCGGGCTGGTGGAAGAGTAGGGTAGAGTATATATTATTGTCACCTCAATTAGAAGTTTTACTACTATTTGATTATATAGCTATAACACCCATGTTATCTCTCACAGCACCACGGCCCGCTCAATGTTATACACACTCATACACATACACGTCACTGTTGGAAATGAGAGTGGTGTGAGTGTAGGTGCAAGCTCTGTGAGTGTGTGTGTATGAGTGTGGGTTTGTGTGTGTATGAATTCATGAGTGTGTGTGTGTGTGTGTGTGTGTGTGTGTGTGTGTGTGTGTGTGTGTGTGTGTGTGTGTGTGTGTGTGTGTGTGTGTGTGTGTGTGTGTGTGTGTGTGTGTGTGTGTGTGTGTGTGTGTGTGTGTGTGTGTGTGTGTGTGTGTGTGTGTGTGTGTGCTGGTGAGTGTATGAGTGAGCGGATGATTGCATGTGTGTGTGTCTGTCTGGGCCCTGGCTGAAGTGGCTGTGTCTCTCCTGAAGGTGTTTCGGGAGCAGGCCATTGACGGAGAGACACTCCCGCTGCTCACAGAGGAGCACCTGCTCAACACCATGGGACTGAAGCTGGGCCCTGCGCTCAAGATACGCTCTCAGGTACACACCACTGAATGGCAACACACTGCAGAAGTGTGTGGTGTGTGTGCAGCCCCAAAGTCCAAATGTGCGTGTATGTGTAGACTGTTCTTGTGTGAGTGAACCTCAAGTGTGTGTGTGCGTGTGTGCGTGTGTGCGTGTGTGCGCGCGTGTGTGTGTGTGTGTGTGTGTGTGTGTGTGTGTGTGTGTGTGTGTGTGTGTGTGTGTGTGTGTGTGTGTGTGTGTGTGTGTGTGTGTGTGTGTGTGTGTTGGAAGCTAGTAGTGTATCATAGAGTTAGCCAAAGCAGATAGATAGTGTAGCCCCTAAAAGTGAGTCCATTTGTCAGAACACAGATTGTCAGGCATACCGTACCATAGCCCTTACCCCTCTCCTCTCTCTCAGGCTGGTGGTACAGTAGAACACTAGGCTGCTTCCCAAACGGTACCGTCTTCCCTACATAGTGCACTACTTTTGGGCTTCTACATCCTATGGGCTCTGGTAATAAGTAGGCCACAATATAAGGAATAGGGTGCCATTTGCGACGCGGCCTGTGAGCTGAGCGGCTCTAACTTCGGCATGTGGCATTCGCTCTCTCCCTCTCAGGTGGCGCGGCGCGTTGGCAGACTCTTCTACATGACCAGCTTCCCGCTGGCGCTCCCGGTGCCGCCATCTGCCCTGCGCCCCCCGGACAGGGACCCCCTTCTGTCCGACACCCTTCTGGCGGTCCCACTGCGACCCCCCTCCGTCGCCAGCAGCAGCTCCTCTCCCTACAGCGGCCCTCCGCCCCCGTGTCACTCCTCCCCCAAGCAGGAGAACGGCTCCGCGTCAGGGGTCTACGAGGGGGCCAAGACGCCCTCCTAGGACTCAACTGGCTGCACAGGGAACATGTACTGTAGAGGAGGAGGAGGGGTGTGGAGAGGGTTCAGAGAAACCCCTTGTAACAGACATTGAATTGTCCCCATTTCCTGTAAAATATCAAAAAACTACAACTAAAGAAAATGAACTGAACAGACTTCAACTTCAAGTTCCACTGTGGCTGTAGCCAAGCAGAATCCAAAGACGTGACTGACAGTGGGCTGGAGGGAGAGACATCATGAAGCGACAGAGGGAGAGATAGAATGAGAGGACGAGAAAGAGAGGGAGGGAGCAGACAGCTGGTCTCAGTCAGATTGCCAAAAAAAAGAGCGAAGCGCCACAACTACGACATTCTTCTGAGTGAGACAGACAGACGCTAACGGAAACTCTTCCTTCCTGGGCTGAAGGAAGCCTCCCCCTCTCGCTCTCTCTCTCTCTCTGCTCCCCAACACACCCGGCGGCGCCCAGCACTTAAAAGGAAGACGCCTCTTCCCTCTTTTCTCTCACTCACTTTTCTCCCCACTCCCAGTCTCAGGAGCCCAAACAGCTCAGAGGAACTGAGAATTCTGGAGGCTGGAGCGAAAGGACTCAAAACCCCCCTCATTATTGCAACTATGCATTCCACAGTCCAAAACCAAAGATTACCGGATGTGTGGAATCAGGACGATATTTCATGTTTGTTTCTGGGGTTTTATTTTGTTTTGTTTTTGCTTTGTGGGAAAAATGTGTAGTCTTAGGGAGGTGTGGTACATTAAGGAGAACAGTGAGCCAGGTACCATATAACTGTCTTTAAGAGACAAGGGGGACTCTTTGATAGGTGACAAAGGTACACAACACAGTGTTGTGCACATAAGCCAACAGTCTACGCTGAGTTCTTTCTCTGACACGCCCTGATAAAAAGGGCCAAATGTTACTGATATGAGATGGTGACGAAACGGTGGCTTCGGCTCATAGAGCTAATGTCATTGTAAAATCCTGTTAACTACTGTGGGAGATACAAACACGCTGAATTGTACAGAATGATGCTTATGATGGAAATAAGGTTACAGACGTGTTTGGGGGGTTCATTAAATGTAGTTGCACGAATAACGTTTTCTTTATGACTGAACAAAATGTGACTCGCTAACTTTTGGTGGTACTTTTCTTACGAACGTTTTTGTTGGCCGTTTTATTTTCTCCAAATTGTATATTATTAAAAGAAAGCTCCAATCTTGAATGCTACTTCAGCAGATACATATGAGGGAATAATATTTATTAGGACTTTTGATGTACAGTGCCTTCCGAAAGTATTCACACCCCTTGACTTTTTACGTATTTTGTTGTGTTACAGCCTGAATTTAAAATTGATTAAATTTAGATTTTGTGTCACTGATCTACACACAATACCCCATAATGTCAAAGTGGAACTATGTTTACAAATTAATTAAAAATGAAAAGCTGAAATGTCAAGTCAATAAGTATTCAACCCTTTTGTTTTGGCCTAAATAAATTCAGGGGTAGAAATGTGCTTAAGTCACATAATAAGTTGCATGGACTGTGCAATAATAGTGTTTAACATGATTTTTAAATGACTACCCCCTGGGCCGTAACCAGTTTCTATTTTTTCAATTTAAATTATATTTGGAGAACAGTAATAACAAACAGAAATGACCCCAGCCATTATCACCTTGGTGGCTATAAGTTCAACACATAGCCTATTATCTCCACAACTGTAACGTCATACCCCTGAATGGGGAGAAATAGGAGGAATTATTTACACACATTGACACGTAGCAGCAGTGACGAAACAGAAACATTTTTAAAACTGTATAGTTTTTTTGTGCATTTTAATGTAGGCCTATAGGGAATATAGGCCATGTGGAGATGTTCATTGAAACATATATATTTGTTGTTTTGTTTTAGTTCATTCCTAACGTGTTTGATAAGATTAGTACAGATGTTCTCAGGGTACCCCACATGGGGCCCCGACCCCAAGTTTGGAAACCACTGTACTAACCTCTGCTTGCATTCTTTCTCTCTCAGTCTCCTCTGCTTCCTCCTGCATGCATTGCAGCCTGCCTTAGCCTCACCACTGAGCGCTACATCACTGCCTGTCTCAGTAGCCTACTCTCTGTAAAGCAAAGTTATTACGAGAACTTAGTAGTGTATTTTTTACTCCTGCTGAGGTAGGCTCCGTTTAACATTGGCTTTTTATTTCATCCTTCTAGCTGGCTTAGCAATAGTAGCCATAGCCATTGAACGTTACTTGAATAAAAGTCTCTGCCAGCAGACAACTACCTGACTGACTGACATAATCTATAATCAAGTATTTACCAGATGTGCACTCATTCTCCAAGAGTCAGTTTTTGTTTGTTTGGGGGATGTCTGTAGACATAGCAGGAGTCGAGGGACGGTTTTAAAATGGCCTTTTGTCCAGCATCTCGCAAATACACTGTCAGCAGCATCTCTGACTCTCTAGCTGGCTACTTGAGCCGGCTGCGAGCTGGGGTAGTTCGTTTCAGGTCTCAGGCCCCCTAAAGAGGCAAATCAGGGAGGTAAATCAGGGGGACACAAGAGAACATAACGAACAAATCACTGTTCATGATTCGGCTCATTTCCAAAGAGGCAGTGTGATTAGAATTGTCAGATCAATAATATAAGCGATCTGAGCTTTGATCAATGCAATAATTAGATTTTGACCCGTAACTGATTTTCTTTATTGTGTACAAAATATATATATTTTTGTTATACATTTTATCAAATTAGAAAAAATGACAGAGGTCTGGACCTCTGTGTCCTCATATGTAGTTACGGCCATGACTACCCCATCTCTGTCACAGGAGGTAGGTGGCACCTTAATTAATTGGGGAGAACGGGCTCATGGTAATGACTGGAGCGGAATTAGTGGAATGGTAACAAATTCGTCAAACACATTCCATTTGCGCCGTTACGGCCATTATTATGAGCCGTTCTCCCCTCACCTGCCTCCTGTGATCTCTGTACCCTACACATACAATTACTTGTAAGGTCCCTCAGTCGAGCAGTGAATTTCAAGCACATATTAAACCACAAAAACCATGGAGGTTTTCCAATGGTTTGCAAAGAAGGACACTGATTGGTAGATGGGTAAAAAAAAAGCAGACAAGGTCTAAGCCATTGGGGAGGGGGATACTAAACTAGAATTGGAGCTGGAATTGTTTTAAGATGGTCATACCATGGATAATTTAGCTATTTAATTTTTAATTTTAGGACCTACAATTTAGGTCAACTTTTTTTTTTTTCATTATTTGATAAAATATTGAATTTAGCCTTTACCACTATAGCCCATAGAAAACGAGTTGAATAACACATTCATAAATGGCAAAAAAAGACAGCACAACATTTTATAACAAGGAATAAAGTTTGAAGTGTCTGTCCTATATACAGGAGATATAAGAAAGCTCGGGAAATATATATTGAACAAAAATATAAACGCAACATGTTAAGTTTTACTCCCATGTTTCATGAGCTGAAATAAAAATCCCGGAAATGTTCCATACGCACAAAAAGCTTATTTCTTTCAAATGTTGTGCACAAACTTGTTTACATCCCTGTTAGGGAGCATTTCACCTTTGCCAAGATAAGCCATCCAACTGTCAGAAACGCTCAACCACTTTTTTCTCTCCTCACTTGAATACTAGCAGTCAGTGATACAAGTAGTCAGTGAATACTCTTTGTAGTGTTTTCTCTGACTGTTGGATGGTGTGTGTTTGTAGGAGAGTGGACTCCTGGGGGCATGGTTCAGGTCAACACCAGCTGTCAGAGTGTGAGGTTCTGCCGCAGGCCAAGGCCTCCCTGCCTGTGGGGATAAACCTGACCCTTCCACACACACACACACACACACAAAAAAGAAAAGTGCAAACGCGAGCACTCACACCCACCTTTATCCTTCAAAGAAAACAGTTTCCACTGAAGCTGTCAAATTGACATGTATTGGTCACTGCTGGGATTTCTGCTGGGATTTCATTGGCTTGGTCTTCAGCTCTACTCAACTGGTTGCTATTGTATGCAAGTGCTGTATGCAACAGGGTTTCCATTAGCCGGTAGGCCTAACAGCCGGCTTTTGGACAATCATTTATAGTGCTGAGTGACTATTGCTTTTTGAAGTCGGTTCGGTTTCATTTAGATTATTGAAAAAGAATCACGGTTTTATTTTTCAGTTTTAATTATTTGGCTTGAATGCTGTAACACAGAATAAAATAATGAATGAAAGTCTCATGATGGTAGTGACTATCCATTACTGCTTATCACTTATTAACCATCATATATTCACATTACTTTAATACAATATTTCAGTTGCTGTGTATATTACATTTGTTTTATTTGATCTTATTATTTCATTCCAAGTCATCAACTCATCTCTATAGAGCTACGACATATATGCGGTCTGACAAAAATAACTATTTTGTAGTTCTTCAAAGTAAATAAGGCATACTTTTATGACTGCTGAATACCAACTATAAATCACTTAGATCATGTATTTTCAGGAAGCGATAACTCGCGAAGCAACAGCTGCTCTCTATATCCCCTCAATATCAGCCATTCTTCGGTCTCTTCCGTAGAAGAAGTAACAAAAACAGACCAGACAAGTAGATGTGCAGTGGATTATGGTTACAAACTAGGTTTCCATCCAATTGGCGACAATTGTTAAATTATATATATACAGTACCTGTCAAAGGTTTGGACACACCAACTCATTCAAGGGTTTTTCTTTATTTTTACTGTTTTCTACATTGTAGAATAATAGGGAAGACATCAAAACTATGAAATAACACATATGGAATCATGTAGTAACCAAAGAAAGTGTTAAACAAATCAAAATATATTTTATATTTGAGATTCTTCAAAGTAGCCACCCTTTGCCTCGATGACAGCTTTGCATGCTCTTGGCATTTTCTCAACCAGCTTCATGATGTAGTCACCTGGAATGCATTTCAATTAACAGGTGTGCCTTGTTAAAAGTTCATTTGTGCAATTTCATTCCTTCTCAATGCATTTGAGCCAATCAGTTGTGTTGTGACAACGTAGGGGTGGTATACAGAAGACGGCCCTATTTAGTAAAAGACCAAGTCCATATTATGGCAAGAACAGCTCAAATAAGCAAAGAGAAACGACAGTCCACCATTAGGACATGAAGGTCAGTCAATGCGGAAAATTTCAAGAACTTTGTGCAGTTGCAAGAACCATCAAGCTCTATGAAACTGGCTCTCATGAGGACCGTCACAGGAATGGAAGACCCAGAGTTCCCTCTGCTGCACAGGACAAGTGCATTAGAGTTACCAGCCTCAGAAATCGGCAATTAACTGCACCTGGGATTGCAGCCGCCCAAAAATGCTTCACGGAGTTCAAGTAACAGACACACTTCGACATCAACTGTTAAGAGGAGACAGCGTGAATTAGGCCTTCATGGTCGAATTGCTTCAAAGAAAACACTACTAAAGGACACCAACAAGAAGAAGAGACTTGCTTGGGCAAAGAAACGCGAGCAATGGACATTAGACCAGTGGAAATCTGTCCTTTGGTCTGATGAGTCCAAATTAGAGATTTTTGGTTCCAACTGCCGTGTCTTTGTGAGACAGAGTATGTGAACGGATGATCTCCGCATGTGTGGTTCCCATCATGAAGCATGGAGGAGGAGGTGGGATGGTGTGTGGGTGCTTTGCTGGTGACACTCTTAGTGATTTATTTAGAATTTAAGGCACACTTAACCAGCATGGCTACCACAGCATTCTGCAGTGATACGCCATTCCATCTGGTTTGCACTTGTTTTTTTCAACAGGACAATGATCCAACACACCTCCAGGCTGTGCAAGGGGTATTTGACCAAGGAGAGTGATGGAGTGCTGCATCAGATGACCTGGCCTCCACAGTCACCCGACCTCAAACCAATTGAGATGGTTTGGGATGAGTTGGTCCGCAGAGTGAAGTAAAAGCAGCCAACAAGCGCTCAGCATATGTGGGAACTCCTTCAAGACTTTTGGGAAAGCATTCCAGGCTAAGCATCATAACTTGTTTAATCTGTAGCCTGCAATGACCACAACATGTCATTGCGTGACTCCAAGTTTTCCACCTACATTTCTTGCATAATTCATTTTACAGACACAAAAATATCCCACCTTATAGCATTTTTTGTTGTTGTCGACATTTGGAAAGTTGACCAACAAATCTTCTGTTTCCATCAGGACTGTCATTATATTTTTTTATCTGACATGTACTTTACTCGCATAAAAAGGTTGTATGGAATCCTGGTTACTTTGGTTAATTGCCACCTGTAGAATATTGGCCTGTTGGAAATTACAACACCCTACTACATCGCACAGTTCAGCTGGATCTGATTTATCTCTAGAGAAACTGTGCAGTGTGTGCATTGAGCTCCCAGTAAAAACCGAACGAACTGGTAAATTCGTTTTTTTTAAACCAAAAAAGAACCATAATTTCGGTTAATCACTCAGACGTCTGAAAAGCTGATTTCACTGACCAATTGTCCCGCAGAAGAAGAAAAATAACTATTGCGAAATAATGCTTTTTTAGCCTATTCTTTGATGGAAATACCAGTCGATGTAAATACATTTGACTTGTCATGCTTATTGGTCTATAGGTTAATTTGCATAATTTTGAGGAATTAAATTGGCACATGTACAGTAGTCGAGATTCGTTATGCATCTTATCACACGTATACAGCACACAGATACAGAGCCTTTGAGCAGAAAATCTGTCAGACAGTACCAGAGCTGTTGCTACAGCATATCAAACAGCAAATGCATAGGCAACGAATGGCAGGCTTAATCAGCGTGTCACACACCACTTTGCAATGAGCTGTAGGCAGTTTGCATTTTGAAAACATGTACTTAATTGTTTGAAAATGGAACGTTTTACTACATATTGAGGCATCTCTTACCTTGCTGCAAAATAGCCTAGCCAAAATCAGACTATATCCGTGGAGGCAATTATTTTATACTGAACAAAAATATAATTTCAAAAGATTTTACTGAGTTACAGTTCATATAAGGAAATCAGCCAATTGAAATAAATCCATTAGGCCCTATTCTATGGATTTCATATGACTGGTAATACAGATATATATCTGTTGGTCACAGATACCTTAAAAAAAAAAGTAGGGGCTAGGATCAGAAAACCAGTCAGTATCTGGTGTGACCACCATTTGCCTCATGCAGCGCAACATCTCCTTCACATAGAGTTGATCAGGCTGTTGATTGTGGTCTGTGGAATGTTGTCCCACTTCTCTTCAATGGCTGTGTTTGAAGTTACTGGATATTGGCGGGAACTGGAACACGCTGTCGCACAAGTCAATCCAGAGCATCCCAAACATGCTCAATGGATGACATGTCTGGTGAGTATGCAGGCCATGGAAGAACAGGGACATTTCAGCTTCCAGGAATTGTGTACAGATCCTTGCGACATGAGGCTGTGCATTATCATGCTGAAACATGAGGTGATGGCGGAGGATGAAAGGCACGGCAATGGTACTTAGGACCTCGTCATGGTATCTCTGTGCATTCAAAGTGTCATCGATAAAATGCAATTGCATTCGTTGTCCGTAGCTTACGCCTGCCAATACCATTATTACACTGCCACCATGGGGCACTCGATTCACAATGTTGACAACCGCAAATTGCTCGGCCACACGACGCGATACACATGGTCTGTGGTTGTGAGGCCTGTTGGACGTACTGCCAAATCCTCTAAAACCACGTTGGAGGCAGCTTATGGTAGAGAAATAAACATTTAATTATCTGGCAACAGCTCTGGTGGACATTCCTGCAGTCAGCATGCCAATTGCACACTTCCTCAAAACTTGAAACATCTGTGGCATTGTGTGACAAAACTGCAGATTTTAGAGTGGCCTTTTATTGTCCCCAGCACAAGGTGCACCTGTGTAATGATCATGCTGTTTAATCAGCTTCTTGACATGCCACACCTGTCACGTGGATGGATTATCTTGGAAAAGGAGAAATGCTCATTAACACGGATATAAACACATTTATGCACAACATTTGAGAGATATAAGCTTTTTTTGTATATGGAGAATTTCTGGGACCTTTTATTTCAGCTCATGAAACATGGGACCAACACTTTGCATGTTGCATTTATATTTTTGTTCAGTAAATATAAACTTTCTTTCATTGTCCAGTAGGCCTAACCAAAGGAACAATCGTCATAATATTAGCAACCCATGCTAGTTTTTGTTCGATCTCCCATCTTGCTAAATTTCTAACAAATATGTTATTCTCTATCACATGAAACTGCTAGCATGTGCGGTGCGCTGTGATAGGCTAATGTTGTTTTCCCATGAATTGCATTATGGAATTTACATTGGCGCGTATCGTACTGTCTTGTGCACATTGCTGCGCTTAGGTGAATAAATAGTTTATCAACATTTTAAGCTAAACAGTCTGATCTGTTTGGAATAGGCTATTTATTTCACGACAAGCTGACTAATAGAATATATCAACGTTTCTACTATGGGAGATAGTAACGTTATTGTAATTGGCTACTGATTTTGCTGTTAGTTACTCATCTAGTTGGCTGAGGAGAAGTAAAATGTCGACAATTCTAACATCTTCAAAGTTCTCATGATAATTTGCTAAGGACCGTTTAAATAAAGGTTAAATTAAATAAATAAAAAAATCGTCCCATCCTCCACTTGCATGTTCTGTTAATATGAATTACTATAATCTAAATGTGATTTGCCATTCTGAGCACCGTGGGTGGAGGTCCTAATCATTTTATGCATCCAATGTACATGGGTCCGGTAAATGTTTCAAATTGTCCAGTAAATTAAAATGCTGATCAAATGTCGGGCGCCACATTTTCCTAATGGAAACCCTGGTTATGCACACACCCTTTAAAAAGGTCTTATAGATACACTGCAAAAATATGATTTATTTATCAAGGAACGGTCTCTTTTGTCTGGTTAAAAAAAGAGAAACCACGAGTAGAAAATCACGAGACAAATGTCTTGCTGCTAGGCTTTATGTGGAATTTTAGCCATATTGCTCATACCTATCCAGTCCTTTCAGATCTACACAAGTGCCTAGGGGTTGTTAATGAATGTTCCAACGTTACCTTGATACACTCACTACCAGAAGGAAGGAGTGGAAAGAGGGAATGAGTGGAGGGGGAGAGCAGAGGAAGGAGGAGAGGAGTAATGATATAGAGGCAGTCTGAAGAAGCAGAGGAAGGAGTAATGATATAGGCAGTCTGAAGAAGCAGAGGGAGGAGAGGAATAATGATAGAGGCAGTCTGAAGAAGCAGAGGAGTAATGATAGAGGCAGTCTGAAGAAGCAGAGGAGTAATGATAGAGGCAGTCTGAAGATGCAGAGGAGTAATGATAGAGGCAGTCTGAAGAAGCAGAGGAGTAATGATAGAGGCAGTCTGAAGAAGCAGAGGAGTAATGATAGAGGCAGTCTGAAGAAGCAGAGGAGTAATGATAGAGGCAGTCTGAAGAAGCAGAGGAGTAATGATATAGAGGCAGTCTGAAGAAGCAGAAGAGTAATGATAGAGGCAGTCTGAAGAAGCAGAGGAGTAATGATATAGAGGCAGTCTGAAGAAGCAGAGGAGTAATGATATAGAGGCAGTCTGAAGAAGCAGAGGAGTAATGATATAGAGGCAGTCTGAAGAAGCAGAGGAGTAATGATATAGAGGCAGTCTGAAGAAGCAGAGGAGTAATGATAGAGGCAGTCTGAAGAAGCAGAGGAGTAATGATATAGAGGCAGTCTGAAGAAGCAGAAGAGTAATGATAGAGGCAGTCTGAAGAAGCAGAGGAGTAATGATATAGAGGCAGTCTGAAGAAGCAGAGGAGTAATGATATAGAGGCAGTCTGAAGAAGCAGAGGAGTAATGATATAGAGGCAGTCTGAAGAAGCAGAGGAGTAATGATATAGAGGCAGTCTGAAGAAGCAGAGGAGTAATGATATAGAGGCAGTCTGAAGAAGCAGAGGAGTAATGATATAGAGGCAGTCTGAAGAAGCAGAGGAGTAATGATATAGAGGCAGTCTGAAGAAGCAGAGGAGTAATGATATAGAGGCAGTCTGAAGAAGCAGAGGGAGGACGAGGGAAGGAAATGTTGTGATGGTGCAGAAAAGGAGGATTACGTTTGTGTGTGTGTGTTAGTTGGCAAGGAAACAGACAGTCTGTGTTCCCTCTTCACCACCTGGGCAGAGAAGACTGGCAAGACATCAGACATGGCCGTGCCTGCCTGGCACACTGCTGCCCTGGGGCTGGAACCCCTCCCCCATACCCAGCACAGCCTGGTACAGCCCACCATAGCACAGCTACAGTATAGTCAAGCCCTTTCTTCTAACAAATTACCTTTACTAAAGGCAACCCTAGTAAATGCAGAGGAAACCCTAGTTCAAAACACGGTAACAGATGCTCATGTACTCGCACACACGTACTGACTACAACCCACCACACTTGTTCATTCACAATCCTGTACACTGAAATGAACAATGCATACATACATCAGTAGGGTATCTCACTAAGAAACAAACAAATAGGTCTAGGAATTATTTTTTATTTTGTACAATTACATTAAGAACATGTTTGTACTATACACATTGATGGACCAAACCGAAACAAATTATAGTAGAAAGGAGTCCACAGGGAAAGCAGTAATGATTGAATGTACGGAAAGATGAGCTCCAAGCCAACACTCTTCTCTCCACCCCCAATCGTGTGTGTGTGCGTGTCTTAGCGTGTGTGTGTGTATGCGTCACGGTGTGTCAGTCCTGGTCGGAAAGCTCCAGGTCTTCCACCAAGTCCTCGTCTCCCTCTGCCAACTCTTTCAGAGCTACGCTAGACAGCTGTTTGGGCGCCGTCGAGGCTTTAGCCCCCTCTTCTTCATCATCATCATCACCATCATCATCTATAGAGACAAGAGAAAGAAGAGCATGAAAGAGGGATTCATTTAAAAGGGGCAATCTGGGATTCAAACAATGCCAAAGTAAAGAAAATAAGGACCTATGTACCAATCCCTGATTGCCCCTTAATAAGTAGAAGTGACCACTGTCTGGAACACCAAGTTAGAATTATTTTTGTTTTTCATACTGATGTTATACGATAACTTTAAACATGTAGAAAACAAAATCACACCACAAGACAATATCAGACAGCAATGTATGTAAATTGCTTGGTCTGAAATGTCATTGGGATTAGTTCTGCCCAAAATGGGGTTGAGTGGAGAATGTGGCAGGTTCCCTTTAGATGGAGTGAACGATATGTTGGAAGCTCCCCTCAGTTCAATTGGAAGGCTAGGTGGAGCCATCAGCATTTTGATTACACCCCATCAAACCCCTTACAGATATGTCAACTCAGAAGTGGTAGGAGGCTGGAGATCAATTCTGGACCAGGCCTGTATGTGTCCTCTAATACTCACACTAGTGTGCAGACCCGAACCAAACCGTACTCCACTGGCTTGCATGTTCCATTTTCACATTAGCCTTTCCATCACGGTTCCAGAAACTACAGTGGATGCGTAACCAGGCCAGTCCAATACAGCTCGGCTTGGTTCAGCTCAGTAGTGTGAAAAGAACATTTGTCGTGCTCTGTGAGAGAGAAGCCAGTCCACAAACCTGAAGCACCATCATGGTCTTCCCCCACCCCCTCATCACCGCTCAGGTCAGACAGCTCTTGAAGAAGATCAGCATCATCGTCATCATCCTCATCAGAGCCTCCCTTTGTGTCTGGCAAGAAGAAAGAGAAATCGAATATGAAGTACCAGTTAATACTCCTCATTAGCTTTGACTTGGTTTTATTCACATCAGGGTTTCCGTGAGGGAAAATGTGCTGCCGGATATTTGACCGTCATTTAATTTACCGGACCAATATGCACTGGGTGCATAACCTGATTAGGGGTTCCACCCACGGTGATCAGAATGACAGAAATCACATTTAGAATATGGTTATTCATATTAACAGAACATGTAAGTTGAGGATTCAATGATGTGCGGTCCTTCTTAGCGAATTCGGATGTGCACTTTGAACATGTTAGAACAACTGTCCACATTTACTTTTCCTCATCAACAAGACGAGTAACAAACAGCAAAATCACTAGTCTTTGTCAATCTACTATAAAAGTTCAGGCTACCTATTCTATTGGTCAGTTTGTCGAGAAATAAATAGCCTGTTCCAAACCGACTCTGGGACAGAGGGACGATAAGAGACTAAATTCATACAACCAGTACACATAAAATAAAAACAAAAAATGCGATGAATTCGATGCAACAGATCAGAACGTTTAGCAATATTTTTTTTTATAAACGATTATTTACTCACATTATAAGCGCAGAAATGCACATAAGGTAGTAGACTACACACAAATGTTCGTTGCATAACGCAATTAGCGGGAAAACACCCTTGTCAAAAGGGCAATGCACAAGCGAGCGGCTTCATGCGACAGATGAAAATATCAGTTTAGAAAGACAGAAGAGCTCATGCATTCATTGACCAATAAATACATTTTGACTGGTCATTCTTATTGGTCTAGGTAGCTCACTGTGTATTGGTGTGTGTGTATGTGTGTGGTCAATATGCTCTTAGTAGTAAGTGTTGGGAGTGTGGCAATTGAAGTGTCTGCCTGTCCTCCTGGCTACCAGCATCTTATCAAACCCTACTTTAAAGCTCAGGGACCACTCTGCAGTGGCCTCTGCTACACACACACACACGACAGACTCGCCCATTTTACAGAAGGAATTTGTAGCTGTCTGAAGTGAAGCCTGCCTGCTATCTCCTATTTTATATATTTAGGCAGCAACTGAGTGTAAGATGTGTGAAATTGGCTGTGGTAAACTGTCATGAGTAATGTATTCTCAGCTCCATCACCATGCAGGTAGTAGGCAATTCCAAGGTGGTTAGATGCTACCTACCTGCCTGCATGTGTACACTTCTGGGCCCATATTCATAACGCATCTCAGAGTACGTGAGCCTGATCTAGGATCACGTCAACGTATTAATTATGATCCAAAATGAAAACTGATCACATATCAGGACTCATACTCAGATGCTTAATTAAAAAGATACTTCAGGATTTTGGCAATGAAGCCATTTATCTACTTCCGCAGACTAAGTTGAACTCGTGGATACAATGTTTTTATGTAGTTTGAAGGAAGTTGCTAACTAGCGTTAGTGCAATTTCTAACTGGCGTAACTGGCGTAAGCACAATGACTGGAAGTCTATGGTAACTGCTAGCATGCTAGTAGATAAGATTAACTTCCAGTCATTGTGTCAACACCAGTTAACATTGGCTCGTGAAACTACCTTCCTTTACAAAATAATGCATTTTAGCCTATTCATTGATGGAAATACCAGTCAATGGAAATGCATTTGACTGGTCATACTTATCGGTTTATTTGCATAATTTAGTTTAATTATATTGGCGCATGTGTACGGTATTTTCATTATGTATCATATTTATCACAGCCGTAGAGCAGGGTTCCCCAACTGTCGGATAGTTTTACTTGTTTGACAGACTTGGAACACCGGGAAATCAGCTCCAAGTGATTTTAAGAAATCTGTTCCCAAGTATTCCCACACATAATAGAGAAACAAGATCGTATACAAATGTAAGCAACGTTTGAAATTATTATGTTTTAGTCAAACATTATACTCTCTGTTTGGGCTTCTTGAGGTCAATTTTCCATCTACAAATGATTTGTAATTATGTTCTGGCCCTCAAACCAACTGCTCAAGAAAAGAAATTGGCCCACGGCTGAATCTAGTTGATGATCCCTGGCGTACAGCATACAGATATTGAGCCTTTGAGTAGAAAATGTGTCAGACAGCACAAGAGCTGCTGCAGCATCTTGTGGTGCTTTCAAGACAACTGGGAAAGAAGACAGAGTTCCCGAATTGGATGACCGTTCAAAACTATTTTCTCTCCAGTCGGAGCAATTTTTTCTTCTTTTTTCAGTTGAATGCACTGAAGTCGTAAGTGCCCCTTTTCCTCCCCAATTTCTTGATATCCAATTTGTAGTTAGTCTTGTCCCATCGCTGCAACTCCTGTAGGGACTCGGGAAACGCTAAGGTCGAGAGCAATACGTCCTCCGAAACACGACCCTGCCAAGCCGCACCTATCGCTTAACCCGGAAGCCAGCCGCATCAATGTGTCGGAGGAAACACCGTCCAACTGGCGACTGTGTCTGCGTGCATGCGCCCAGTCCGCCATAGGCGTCGCTAGAGTGCGATGGGACAAGGACATCCCAACCTGCCAAACCTTCCCCTAAGCCGGACGACACCTCACGGGTCTCCCGGTCGCGGCCGGCTGCGACACAGCCCGGGATCGAACCTGGATCAGCTGCGCCACCCGAAAGGTCCTCGAGTTCCCAGTTGTTTTGAACGCAGCATCAAATGGCAATGGAAGGCAGGCTTCATCAGCACGTCACACCACATTGCAATGAGCTGGCGGCAGTACGCATTTTGAAAACATACTTCATTGTTTGAAACCTGAACGTTTTAATACATATTATGAGGCATGTCTTACCTTGCTTCAAAATAGGCAAAAAAAACACCCCAAAAACATTATTTCGCAATGGATTTTCTTTCTTCTTCTGGACAATTGGCCGGCGGAAAAAGTATATCGGCTTTCCTGTTTATTTTTTTATCGTCCAAAAGCCAGCCAGCCAGCCAGCCGACCCACCCACCCCGACTGGGGTTGAGGTCGAAAATATACAGGTTAGGAAAAAGTAATAATTCCACCCGGAAGCATTTGAAAATAAACAAAACAAAGTTCATGGGACCTGCGCTTTTGCTGATTCTACAGGATAGGGGTTGAAAATGTGGGAGACGATTGCAGTTATTTTCCCACTTTGATGGCAAACTTTCCGTACGGCTAACATTCACTTCCAGTCATTTTCGCTCGCATTGCTGGTACAATGGTTTAGAATTCTTGGGATATTAGAATCCTCGTCTTAACCGGTTTATTTTAGACTGGGGTTGTGAGGGACAGCAGGATCTACATGCCCGTCTGCCCCCAAATGACCTGAAGGACTTGACACCCCACAATAACAACTAGACACATTCATAGAAACCAGTCTTCTCCTCCCCTCACACTTTCCTCCTCTCCATCTCCACCACTGGGGTATCTCAGCTGACTCCAACCAACCACAGTTTGGTAAGCTGCCCAAAGGTTGGAAGGTTGTCAAGGGCTGGAGGGTGGGTTGGTTTGTGTGTGCGGAGGACATGCGGGGGCAGCCAGTTAAGCCCTGGGAGCTGGAGGGAAGCGGAGGAGGGAGTAGGGGAAGTACTGGGGAGCGGCCACCTCTGGCTGTTCCGGTGGGCTGGTTTGAATTAGGAACCCCCACCGGGATCCAAGCCTGTGCTTCCTGAGAGAGAGAGAGAGCAAGGGGACGGGCCGCCGGGGCGAGGCGGGCCTGCGGCTCGCCGGCAGCTGCCTGCCCATTTGCGGAGACTCTCCTTACAATGAGGACCAGATGAAAAGAAAATCCCCTACCGCCCCCTCACTCTCTCGTTCCGACCTCTAAGGTTTTTCCCCCTCCCTCGAGCGTGTCCGACTGTAAAGCTGTAAAAGAGGACTCCTGCCCTGCCTGTGTCCTGTGGATGACCCAGAGCAGAGGGCCAGACACACAGGGCTTAAAGGAAGACAGGAGTGACAGCTGCACTCAGCTGAGAGTGAGAAAGGGAGAGAGAAACATTGAAGGATAGAGGAGAGAGAAATATAGGAGAAAGAAAGAAATATAGGAGAGAGATAAGTAGACTACAACTAATTGAATAGAGCCTGTCTTGCTGGGAGGGCAGCATGGCAACACTGAGGTCAGTTGTACATTCCCTCAGAACGAGCCATTGATGGGATCAGGATTCACGAACACCGACTTCAATACAGCTTACACTCAGATTAGAGAAGTAACGTATTATCGCAAAAAGAGCGAGGCCAAAAATTCATCCCGGAAAGGGATGAGGAGCTGTATCCTTGCCATATAGGTGTTTAATTGTGTACTACAGTGTGTGTTAGAGAGTGTGCTTCTGTGCTGTTGGCCAACAGTCTGTAGATCAGGGTTCCCTAACTGGTGGTTTTATGTAGCACTTAAGTTTTCTGAGCGATTTTTTTTTAATTTTTGTATGATTTATTGTTGGACATAAGACTGTATAAAAACACCAGGAAATCAGCTCCAAGATACTTGAATTAAAAAAATCTGTTCCTAAGTATTCCCATGCATGATTGTATACAAATATAATGAAGGTTTGAAATGATTTGGTTTTAATATGTTTGGGCGGTTATTGCGGTTGCGGTTAATTTGCAGTATAAACATTATTTGTAATTATGTTCCGGCACATGGACCATCCGCTCAATAAAAATAAACATCCCATGGCTGAATCTAGTTGACATGCCTGCTGTAGATGGACTGTGCAACTCAATGCAGCCTCCTAATGGCCAAGACATGCATAGGACCCTCAAGCATGTGCATCATCAGGTGAGAGACACTACTGGGAGTTTTTACCGGCCAGCTCTAACAGGAAATGTAGTGAAACAATTTGGCAACAGGCAACCAAAATGAGTGTTTCTTACTGGACAGGGCCAAGTCATCCCTCTCCGTTTTGAAACGTTATCCTTCCAATTGGTGTGTAATGAACAGGACCCAGCTGTGTATGTAAATGATGTTACCTTTGACTTTGAGTCCTCCGTCGTCATCGGAGTCGCTGTCGGACTCAAAGAGATCCTTGAACTCCTTCTTGTCCACAGCCTTCTTCTCCTGAATTTTCCTGCGTTTGATCTCAGGGAGGTCCAAGTCTTCCATCTTAAATGAGAAGAAATGTCAATATGCAGCTCCACTTCAAAATGTAGTGTTATGGAAAACGTCTTGTCAAAACAGGTGATTTGGGACCACATGACAATGAGACCATTGCTCAAGATCCAGAAGATGCAGCAAAGTCACTTACAAAACACTTTACAAACATTTTGGCCATATTTATTTCCTAAAAACCACTGGAAACTGGGAACAGCCCTCATTGAAAAATAACGAATAAAAAGGTCAAATTCTTCAAAAATGTTTGCATGCAACCTTGAACATTTCCGCCAATTTCCCACTGACATCAATGCATTATCTTACTCAAACCTTCAAGTTACATGTATCGTTTGTAAAATAGGATGGGGACGTTTGTTGAATTTGGATGAATGTCCTGAAAAGACTTTTCTCTTAAAACAGTTGGTATGTAGGTGTGTGTGTCTGATAGTTACCCTCTCCTTCCCCGAGATCTCCAGCTGGATCTCCTTCTCCCTTAGCTTCTTCCACTGACTGTAGTACCTGGTGAGGGGCGTCCCCTCCTCCGCAGTCTGCTTCTCCCACTTCGCCTGCACACACACACACACACTTGTGACATAACCACTCTGTATTTGTGTGTATTAGGGCTGGGAATTGCCAGGGGCCTCACGATACTTAGATGCCGAAATGATGTATTGTGATTCGCACAATTCTATATGTATTGTGATTCGATACTGCGATTTTATTGCAATTTGATGTTCCATACATACTGATCACTATATGTCTGCTGCAGAGTGAGCATGAGAAAACACGTTTTGATCAGTCAGGGACATAAGTGCTCAAAACATGTTGACTCACTATTTAAAAAGATGGCGAACAAGCTATATGATGAAAAATACAGGCTTTTTGGTGCAGGTACAGCCGACTAGCGCTAGCCAACACTACCTAGAAGAAGCCCCACTCCCCACCCTTTTTGAATCGATACTTGGAGTTCAAGTATCAATATAATAAAGGAAGACGGGTTTTGAGCTATTACTGACGAGACGGATCTCAGTCTATTCCTTTCCGAGGCGTATCGACATCTGATTTAATCTAAATGTCTGGGTATTGTGGTGTACTTTCACTTCAATTTATACTGAACATAAATATAAAACACAACATGTAAAGTGTTGATCCCATGTTTCATGAACTGAAATACAAGATCCCAGAAATGTTCTATATGCACAGAAAGCTTATTTCTCAAAATTGTTGGGCACAAATTTGTTTACTTCCCTATTAGTGAGTATTTCTCCATTGCCAAGATAATCCATCAACCTGACAGGTGTGGCATATCAAGAAGCTGATTAAACAGCATGATCATTACACAGGTGCAGTTTGTGCTGGCGACAATAAAAGGCCACAAACGCACAGTTGTGTCACAACACAATGCCACAGCTGTCTCAAGTTTTGAAGGATTGTGCAATTGGCAAGCTGACTACAGGAATGTCCACCAGAACTGATTCCAGAGAATTAAATGTTAATTTCCCATAAGCCGCCTCTCCAGCGTCGGTTAGAGAATTTGACAGTACGTTCAACCGGCCTCACAACCACAGACCACATGGAACCACGCCAGCCCAGGACCTCCACATCCGGCTTCTTCACCTGCGAGATCGTCTGAGACCAGCCACCCAAACTGATGACACTGTGGGTTTGCACAATCGAAGAATTTCTGCACAAACTGTCAGAAATTGCCTCAGGGAAGCTCGCCTGCGTGCTCGTCATCCTCACCAGTCCTCACCAGGGTCTTGACCTAATTGCAGTTTGGCAAATGCTCACCTTCGATGGCCACTGGCATGCTGGAGAAGTGTTCTCTTCACAGATGAATCCCAGTTTTAACTGTACCGGGCAGATGTCAGACAGCGTATATGGCATCGTGTGGGCGAGCGGTTTGCTGATGTCAACATTGTGAACCGAGTGCCTCATAGTGGTGGTGGGGTTATGGTATGGGCAGGCATAAGCTACAGACAAAAAACATAATTGCATTTTATCGATGGCAATTTGAATGCATAGAGATACCGGGATGAGATCCTGAGGCCCATAGCCATGCCATTCATCCACCGCCATCACCTCATGCATGATAATGTACGGCCCAACAGCCTGATCAACTCTATGCGAAGGATGTGTCGTGCTGCATGAGGCAAATGGTGGTCAGAGTGACAGAGCGAGAGAGAGAGAGAGCGAGAAGAGAAGCTGAAAGAGGAGACTGGAGAATCTATGCCAGCCCTTCCCCTAAAGGTCTTTGCGGATGGTATTGATCAGGCCCAATAGGATTATCTGACCTCAAAATCCAATAGAGTGTATAGACCGCAGCTTCCTTCGTCGGTTAGCTAAACCTATTTACGACAATTTGCAGTGGCGGTTATTAGGCTAGGCCCCAGCACAAAGAGGACAGGACATGAACAGAAAGATCCAGTGCTTTTGAAAAACACTTCAAACCCAGACAAAACAATGCTATGGGATTAGGGTTGAGTATTTGGCACGGCTGTTCCCTCACACCTAGCCTACCTACTCTAGAAGATGGCAAAAACCTTTCGATCAAAACTGTAAAAACAAAAAGCATAGGCCTACCAAGAAAAAAGATCTTTAGGCTTCAGTTGAGGACCATTGAAATGTGATCTGTGTTTGGGTGTCTGGGGCCCACTGCAGCTGGAACGGGGGCTGGCCTCTACCCTGGCAACATTGTTGCCGTGCAGCATGGGGACAGATGCCATGGCGAAAGGCTCCTCTGGGCTGGGAGCCGTGGCGACAGGCGCTGCCTCCGGTGCCACGCTGTCCGCCTCTCAGTCTCTGGCAGCGTGCGCACACAAACACACACTTCTCCCAGGCTAAATTACACACAGCGACATCCCCTCTTTCATTTCACTCTTAAATCTTTAGCACGGGTGCGAGGCACTCAGCCAGGATCGGAGGCGCAATGCAGCCTGGGAAGGGTGTGTGCTTGGTGGGGCAGGTGGAGTGCATACCGTGAGAGGAAAACACACACCGGAAAAGGCATTCCCGCCCCACACACACACCTCCAATAATGTCCCCTCATTAAGGCGTTGAGGCTGGTTCAAACCTATAAAGGAGGGTCTAATGACCACAGCGCTGTCCTTTAACTAGCGTCACAGTGTTCACCCAGGGATGTCTCCTCCCGCATCCCTCCTACCTCGGCTTCCTACTCAAGTTTCACTGCAGCAGCCACTAAGTGTGTGTAGCCTAGGCTCTTATCTCCCCACTGAATGTGTGTGTAAAAGACACAGCCAGAGGAGAGGTCAGAGGGTTAAGGGTCAGGGGGCACATGATGGTTAAACGCTCTAGGCTGGTGGAGACCTTCACAGGCACTTCCTACGGGAGCTCGCCCAGGATGGCGTGTGTATGTGTTTTGGGAAGGGGGTGTACAGGGGGTTAAGAGGAGGTGGGACTGCTCCAGGCAGCTCCCCAGCAGACCGGTGTGTGTGTGTAAAAAACATTAAGTTAAAATCCAACAACAAACGCAACTCAATAATCAACTGTTGATGAACCATCACATAATTGAAGAAGTTCAGCTTGCTGGCTGCTGAAAATCTCAATTTAATCATGAAACATTATGTACATACTGGGTGAATGTCTATATATTTGGGGAAGCAGAGGCACTGATGGGAAAGAGGTGTGTGTGCGCGCGCCCGCAAGCACATCGAAGAGGTGAAATGAGGGCTCTGGAACAGCAGCCCAGAAGACCGGGCACAGACAGTCTCAGTTGCTCACGGGCGGGAGGACACACACACACACACACAGCCAAACTCACCACGGCGGTCGCGTCGGCCACTCCAAAGGCGGCCCTCTGTCTACGGGCTGTGATGTGGCCGCTGTTCTCCTGTACCTTCTCCAGCAGCTGGCGGATCTGCTTGCAGTAATTGGCCACTTTGCATTCCTTCAGGAACGCTTTCAGCTGTGGAGCACCAGAGGAGGTAGAAAGGAGGGAGGGGGTGAGGGAGGAAGAGTGAAAAACGGTATATAATCACCTAGTCTGGTGCTTGTCTTTCCCCTCTGGACCGTCACTACTTTATGCCCAGCGCGTGCGCGTGTGTGTGTGGACTGGAAGAGGAAAAGTCATGCGTTGTTTTCTTTGTTGAGGGCAGATTATTGCTTTGTTTGTCCTTTGGCTTGTAGAGGAGCTCGCCTCCCACCCACCCACTGCTGGCTGTCTCTGACAGGAAGTGGGCTCAGTGGTTGGTCACAGGGCCGTAAAAACAACGGCAAGCCGGTGGAACCATTAAAGGTCAGCACAGACACACTTTACTCTTCATCCCCCTCTTTTTCCATCTGGCCTACTCACTATAAGACCAAGTCAAGTTTCTTGCCGCCTTGTGTTTGCTGTAGAGAAAGGCTAGCAGCTAAGATTTTATTTTTTTACTTGATAGTCAACAACACCTCAAGATGTTTGAGATAGTATGTTGAATAGCTGACCATTTACCAAATGTGTAGAATAAAATATCCGCATATTGATGTCCGAAAATTTGAATCAGTCGCTGATCAGGAGAAGATAATCAAAACTTGTTTTTGCTTCCAGGGGCAGTTACCTATCCCTGGCTTAGGGTATGGACATTATGCCATTGCATCAATTGGTGAAGTAGTTCTATTAGCTGACTAGGGGTGGAGAGAAGAGGAGAAGGAGCTGGTATTACCTGGATGATGGTGGGCAGGGCCAGCTCTGGGAAGCCGATGGAGCAGGCCTGAGAGTGGAAGTACTCTAGGATCAGATCATACACCTGCTCTATCAACCCATCCTGAAACAACACAAAAGTATACAAATCAGAAAATAAAAAGCGAAGGGACCACACACACCATTGTGATACTCACATTAACATTCAAGAGGCTTGTTGGGAGAAAGGAGGGGAGTTGATCTGTGAGAAGACATGTGCAAACATGGAGCTAGATTACAGGGACACCTCAGCGCACTAACGCCACTCCTCAGGTTAAGTCTGAAACAAACACTTTACGGATCGCAGCTATTTATGTGAGTTCAGCCGTCAGTACAGACTGGATTTACCTGACGGATCCGATTATCTCTAAGCGGTCACCTGCTGTCTGCCACCTGGTGCTGCCAACGTGTGACATCCCCCATGGCTCTGTACTAACCCCAGTGGATACTCGACTGGCCACACACCCACACTTAACCCCTGACCCTCAGTTAAGATATCACCACCAGCTCATCCAAAGACTTGGTCCTCGGTTCTAAACAATTTGGCATGGGTCCGCCAACACGGCAGCAATAACATGGAATGCTACAGAAGCAAAGCAAAAAAGGATATGAGAGAAAGTTGACCCATTTCAGTTCTATTATAGTAATAACGCTAATTTCTGTACTGTAGGTCACATACAGCCTACTGTAGTCAGACACTCTCTACTTGGTCTAATGGTCAGACAGGTGTTAATTTAGCCATGTCTGGCAGTAGCAAGGGTGAGTCACCAGGCACCGACTGCACGGTAGAAACAATTGGTGGAGCCGGTGGCGTTGGTTGCCCCTGCCAACAGCACCGAAAGCCAGTCCTGACCAGCGGAGTGCAAGGGATAATCCCAGAGGGCCGTGTGGCAATCCTCTTGGCTTGGTGAGAGCCCCTTACGTCGGCTTTTACCCACTGCCCTCAATCCCCTTATGCACACACGGTGGGTAACACTGTGTGTCAGGGAGGGGTGTGAAAACACATTAACTAGTAGGGCCTAGACATGGAGTTGATTAGCTGCTCTTGTTGCCACGCGTTAGAATGCCATCGTTATTCTATTACACTGACACAGACAACAGGTTGAGTAGTGCGCCGTAATCTAATCTGGCATGTATCCAAATATATTTGTTTTATTTGAGGGCGGGTGGAATTAAGGGGAATTGCATAATGGCCATAATACTAAATCAATTCTTACTGATTAGGCAAGGTAGCCGTCTAGGACTTACAACCAAGACAGCAAAGATGTGAAACTAATGTGCTGATGCAGGACAACAAGACACACTTTCACAGTTCTCCTGCAGATTGATCTTTGAAGGACATGCTACTTTCAACCTGTAGGCCACTCCTGCAATAGACATCCTAAGCTAGTCACACATGTTCTCTAAACACCCTAAAATAGCTAGGGCTAAGAGATATTCATGACCTCTCTGACCTCCAGCAATCCTTGTACTAAAGGTGCCAAGCCACACCATTGTAGGCGCTTCCACAATCTCGGCAACCATTGGAAAACAGGTGCATCACCATTAAGCTTTCCAAAACAAGTCACAGAAATAACCCAGTTAAAGGAGAGGTGCACAGACGATACGCATGCCTAAAATTAGTGGTAGCCTAATAGAAGTCTTCATTGAGATGATTAAAGTATCACGACGTAAAGTTGCATGAGAAGATACTATATTGATCACTAGGTGCTTGAGGACAGAACTAGACCTAACCGTTAAAAACTAACAATATCATATGAATCTCGTAATAGAATTCAAAAGGTATTGACCCTATCACTTTCCATATATGTTTGCCCATGGAAGAAGTGGTCAGAAAGGGACTTTTTGGACTTGAATGCCAAAACATTCAGTAGATAAAGGTGCTCTAAGTTGACCTATTTTGCATACCCCACCATACCATGAGACATCCATGTCTTCATCATTGGAAAAGATCAACAGTTGAGTTTGACAATTTAAAAGCTTACAAACAGTTGTCAAATTATTTTATTATTTCTTGAAAAATCAAAAATATTTTTTTTTTTAAATCAAAATGTCAATTACCTATAAACTCTCACCATTGGTTGGGACAAAATGCTCGTGCAAACAGGGTGGGTGTAATTTCAATCATAGAAATAAAATTAATAGAAGTGACCCATCCCTTTAGACCAGTGAAATTTTGATGGTAGACCATTTCAATTTAAGTTCAATTAAAATATTTACTACCACCCACCGTTGAAGGTCAACCTAAAATGGTCATGGCTGTTCTATTATCTATATTTCAATAGGTTTCCTATGGAGGCTTGACAGTATCATTTAAAACAGATATTCCCATTCAAGCCAACATTCTCTGATGTGTGGACCTTCAACCAACTTTGTGGTACCACTTGAAAGTTGAAATATAAAATATATTATTCCAATTTTAGTACATTTATCAGCCAAAACATGACACCAACCCTGTATTCAAGAGCACCGATGGCGGGCACAACACAAAATCCGTAGATGATGTAAAACAGGGTCTAAGCTACAACATACAGTGCACTCAGACCCCTTGACTTTTTCCACATTTTGTTACGTTACCGCCTTATTCTAAAATGTATTGTTCCCCCCTCAATTTACCCCAAAATGTAAACTATTTTTGTACATTTTTGCTTTAATAAAAAAACAGAAATCTCACATTTACGTAAGTATTCAGCCCCTTTACTCAGTACTTTGTTGAAGCACCTTTGGCAGTGACTACAGCCTCAAGTCTTCTTGGGTATGACTCTACAAAGCTTGGCACACCTGTATTTTGGGAGTTTCTCCTATTCTTCTCTGCAGATCCTCTCAAGCTCTGTCAGATTGGATGGGGAGCTTCGCTGCACAGTTGCTTTCAGGTCTCTGGTGCATGTTTTCATCAAGGATCTCTGTACTTTGCTCCGTTCATCTTTCCCTCGATCCTGACTAGTCTCCCAGTCCTTGCCTCTGAAAAACATTCCCACAGCAGGACGCTGCCACCACCATGCTTCTCCAAACGTGACGCTTGGCATTCAGGCCAAAAAGTTCAATCTTGGTTAGATCAGATCAGAGAATCTTGTTTCTCATGGTCAGAGTCCTTTAGGCAAACTCCAAGCGGGCTGTCATGTGCCTTTTACTGAAGAGTGGCTTCCGTCTGGCCACTCTACCATAAAGACCTGATTGGTGACGTACTGCAGAGATCGGAGAACCTTTCAGAAGGAGAACCATCTCCACAGAGGTACCCTGGAGCTCTGTCAGAGTGACCATAGGGTTCTTGGTCACCTCCCTGACCAAGGCCCTTCTTCCCCGATTGTTCCGTTTGGCCGGGTGGCCAGCTCTAGGAAGAGTCTTGATGGTTCCAACTTCTTCCATTTAAGAATGATGAAGGCCACTGTTCTTGGGGACCTTCAATGCAGCAGAAAAATGTTGGTACCCTTCCACAGATCTGTGCCTCAACACAAACCTGTCTGGGAGCTCTACGGACAATTCGTTCAACCTCATGGATTGGTTTTTGCTCTGACATGCACAATTAACTAAGGGGCATTATATAGACAGGTGTGTGCCATTCCAAATGACATCCAGTCAATTGAATTTACCAATCAAGTTGTAAAAAACATCAAGGATGATCAATGGAAACAGGATGCACCCGAGTTCAATTTCAAGTCTTATAGCAAAGGGCCTGAATACTTATTAAATTAAAGAAACAGAAACAGCCTATTTATATAAATGTGCAACATTTCCAAAAAACTGTTTTTCACTTTGTCATTATGGGGCATTGTGCGTATATTTGAGGAAGAGAAATGTAATCCATTTCAGAATAAGGCTGTAACGTAACAAAATGTGGAAGTCAAGGGGTCTGAATACATTCCGAATGCACTGTATTTGAAATGAAGATTATTTCATTTACATGTTTTTAGATAATTGACGTTCAAGGTTAAAAAAACAAGATCCCCCCCCCCCCCCAGAAATGATCAAATAGTTTGACAACGCTGTTAGTAAGCTTTTAAAATGATATCAATCACACCCGATTATCTTTTCAGTATTAAAGACCATGCATGTTTCATGGCATGGTGGGGTATGTAAAACGGCTAACTTCTAGCACCTTAATCTCATGAATGTTTGGGCATTCAGGTCCAAAAAGTCACTTTCTGAGCATTTGTACAAATGGGTAAATATGTAAGGTTTTGTTCAAATCAAAAGAAGTGCTGTCAAAAAGTGATAGAATTCAAATGGATTTACCCAGTTCTAAGGCTACTCCTGCCGCAAATAATACATGCTAACTAAGCTAGCAGTACTACTCCCAGTCTAAGTCTTCTCCTGTGGCAGACAAGCCTAGTTAGTTGGCATGCTAAGCTAGCAGTACTACCCCCAGTCTAAGTCTTCTCCTGTGGCAGACAAGCCTAGTTAGTTGGCATGCTAAGCTAGCAGTACTCACCCTGTAGGCCTTCTCCTGCATGTTGGTGTTGCTGAGCTTCAGGATAACATCAAATTTGATGGGCTTCACACTCATCCGGCCAGGCTTCTTGTTGAAGTCCACCTGATGGATGATCTAAACAACAAGCAATGAACACAAAATTAGTGCGTTCAGAAATCATGCAACATTTGCAAAGACATAACACAGTTTACACAAACGTGAAAACAGAACAGCGACAGTACCCTCAAACACACAAGCCAGACCTCAGCATCATTTGGTTATCATTCCATGGCTTGTCTTATGGACAATCATTCAGACTCCTGACAATAGACACTAGTAAATGTTCAATGTAAAGATATAGCCAAAGTAAAGCTTTAAAAAAGCATAGTGTGTAAGTGTATATTTGTGTCTTTACCTATATTTTGTACATCTCAGTGTGCGTGTTTAGGTGCGATAGATAGGCCTAGCCCTATCTTGTGTTTTTACGTATCGCTGTGTGTGTGTGTGTATGAGGTCGTTGGTACCAGGCGAATGGAGTGCTCTTGGCCCAGTTTGTCTGTACAAACATCGGATGTGGTGGCGATCTGCGGGGGAGCCAGGGGGGGGAAGTGGGAAGGCATGGGTCAGCCCTGATACAGAGGGAGCCACAGTAACAGGAAGCACCAAATCATATATACCACCCCCCCTTGGAGACGCACACGCACGAGTATGTGTGGTGTGCATGGACGTGTGTGTGTGTGTGGTCTGTGTTATTGTATATGGTGTGTGTGCGTACAACTTAGTGAGTGTTGACCTCGTGTAGTAAGCAAGCATGAAAACAGCAGTAAGGAGGCAATAGCTTGTCTGTCCTTGGGGGGGGGGGGTCACCGTGATGGTCTGGAGTGCGTGCATGTGTGTGCAGTCTGACCGGAGCAAGAAAGACAGGGCTGTGGTTACGCTTTGCTCCTAACGCGCTCTGCAGATCACATCCTCTCTGCCTATGGCGCAGCCGTCCACCCACAGCAGACACAAACACGGAGGAGCATAACATGGTTGGTTCTGCTGCTCCAATTAAAACAGTAGCAGTGAGCACCTCAGCCTCGCTTTTCTCTTTAACGAGGGGAACAGTAAAAGAGAAGACAGAAAATGGAGTGTGTCACAAATAAACACTGTGTGCTGCTAGGGGGTCTTGGTGTGTGTGTGTGTGTGTGTGTGCGTGTGTTGGGGTGGACGGCTGCGCTATAGGCAGAAAGGATATGGTCTGCAGAGCGCTTTAGGAGCAGAGCGTAAACCACAGCCTTGTCTTTATCGCTCTGGTCAAACCGTCCACACAACACGGTGACCACTCCCACAAGGCCAAGCGGTCGCTTCCATACTGCCGTTCTCACGCTAGTTTACCACTAGTGGTGCACGAGTACAGGATATTTTGACTCCCAAAACAAGCTGAAACGGATGCGCGCACACACAAACACCACCTCATTATAAAAGACTACATTTGCGTTCTAGAGGATTGACAGGAGCTTGACGCTGCCCATTTGCCTATAAAAAGCCTACTTTGTTTGAATGTAGAAGGTGATGTGTAGGAACTAGAATATTTCCGTGATATTTCTGCTGTGTGCAGCCTTGACGGATCCCATGGGATGACGCGGCGCACTCCACGCTGATAAGCCTATTCCTTGCCATGTTATAGCCCTATTCGGACGGGTATTACTGGAGACGTTGGTTGTGTCATTATTATCCAAGCATGTGTGTTATTCCAGAGGACGATTCACATAGGATTCTTTTTTCTAAAACTGCCTCCTGTAATTCCATTTTTTTTCCAAATTGAGTCGCCTCTTATGTAGGCGTGAAGATATTTCAACGTCGTGTCTAGACCCTAATAGGCCACACTGATAACTCGTGCTTGCCTGCCAAATGTATAGGGCTCCCTATAATATTTACATTGATGAAGTGTGATCACAATCATTATTTTAGCGATCCATCCATGGTAGACGTCCTTCCTAATAACAATGCCCCGCATCCTGCTGATTTGAGCCGCTGAACCATACTCGCACTCGACTATTTATGGATGAGAAAGTAAACTTGCCATTTTTCTAAAAGTTTAGCGGGGATGCTGCTTTGCAATCTTTTGCCTAGCACAGGGCTCTCCAACCCTGTTCGTGGAGAGGTCCCAGTCTCTATTTGTTCGTTAAATACTTTTTATTGCACATTTAGGCCTAATTAAACTGATGCATTTGGCGATGTTCAACTTCAATTCACTGGCACTATGAAGAATAGCTTAGCCATACTCAGTGATGGCCTAATATATACTTCAGGTGAATTTACGAGGCATTGCTAGATACAGATTAACAAGATATAGCTAATAGCCTGTTTTGACCGTCTCTCTCCCTCCCCGATACATCTACCAATACTTTTTGTTATAGCTATAATTAAACATTTGTACTTTTTTTATGGATTGTGCAAAAAAAAAAAAAAACAGCCCCACAAAAAGATACTCAAAGCCGATTTCATACATTTGAGAAAGGAACATTAATGTAAGGGTCAGATAAAATGTAGAAGCACTGATTCCAGCAGAAAATGTGCCTAGGCTCTGAAGACAGCTGGCTGGGAAACAACGACGTAGGACACAATTTCAAAGTTTTCAATGACTGTAGGGCTGTAGCCACTGAATTCTGGTGGTTGTTACTTGAAAGAAAAACCCATCAATCACATAATCCACAGCGCTGCCTCTCGCCCAAAGCGTTCTATCAGTGAACGATCATTGCTATCCGTGATCCTCCCTAACCCATTCAAGTTAAGGTTCGGGTTATGGTTAGGAGTTAAGGTTTAGCGTATGGTCATCCCAAGGACCACTAACCCTCAGTGAACGGCATCAAGTACGGCACCACTAACCCTCAGTGAACGGCATCAAGTACGGCACCACTTACCCTCAGTGAACGGCATCAAGTACGGCACCACTTACCCTCAGTGAACGGCATCAAGTACGGCACCACTTACCCTCAGTGAACGGCATCAAGTACGGCACCACTTACCCTCAGTGAACGGCATCAAGTACGGCACCACTTACCCTCAGTGAACAGCATCAAGTACGGCACCACTTACCCTCAGTGAACGGCATCAAGTACGGCACCACTTACCCTCAGTGAACAGCATCAAGTACGGCACCACTAACCCTCAGTGAACAGCATCAAGTACGGCACCACTAACTCTCAGTGAACAGCATCAAGTACGGCACCACTAACTCTCAGTGAACAGCATCAAGTACGGCACCACTAACTCTCAGTGAACAGCATCAAGTACGGCACCACTAACTCTCAGTGAACAGCATCAAGTACGGCACCACTAACTCTCAGTGAACAGCATCAAGTACGGCACCACTTACCCTCAGTGAACAGCATCAAGTACGGCACCACTAACCCTCAGTGAACGGCATCAAGTACGGCACCACTTACCCTCAGTGAACAGCATCAAGTACGGCACCACTAACCCTCAGTGAACGGCATCAAGTACGGCACCACTTACCCTCAGTGAACGGCATCAAGTACTATGTTTTTTTGTCCCAGAGCTTGAGGAACACCCTTTGCAAAGAGGAAATATAACGCACCAGATTTCACAGGCTTCACTAAAGGGCTGTAACGTTACCAGAGTTGAACCTTTGTAGCACGGCACTTGCTTTACATTTGGCCGTAGCATCTAATGATGGGGGGGGGGGAATATTTTATTGATAGTTACATATCGGGATATTATTTTTGACGAGGTATCATTTTGAGATATCACGTTATTTTGCACTAGTTGGCTGTACCTGCAACAAAACTCTAGTATTTCTCCTTCATAGCTTGTTCTCCATCTTATTTTTAAATAAGGAGCCAATTTGTTTTCAGCACCTTTACTTCCATGACTGATGAAAGCTTGTTTTCTCATGCTCTCCCTTGTCCCTCTGCAGCAGACATCTTGTGAGCAATATGTTCTGGACTTCGAATCGCAATAAAATCACAGTATCGAAGCGCAATACATATCGGCACCTAAGTACAGTGTTAATATCGTATCGCGAGTCACCTGGCAATTCCCAGCCCTAATAGCATCCATTGTTTGTCACAACATCCAACTATGACACTTCACAGTACACTCAGTGGCCAGTTAATTAGGTGCACCACCCCGTTCACAAAAATGGTTCACTCATACAGACAGTGAGTCAAGTGGCCGTGGCTCGCCATATAAAATCAGGCAGAGGCATTCAGTTACAGTTTAATTGAACGTTAAAATGGCCCGAGAAAAGCACGTATCACATAGTAAGTCCACTTTCCCTCAATAAAGAAGCTATCAGCAAAGTCTGCTAGTAGGAAGAGACTAGTGCAGGGGTTAAGGTTGATGTCACAAACCACTCAGATTTACTTCCACCCCCTCATCTTTCAGAACATACTTCGTGTTTAGCTGTTGAGACCTACACAGACTGTTTTCCACTGACACCTTACAAAATGTTACAACACTCCCACATTGTGTTTCCATTGGGTCTGTCGCCCAATGCTGTCCTCTCGCCGTATTGCTCACATCTATTCAACCTTTTTTGATCTAGGCCACACAAGTGCTTACGGCAGGGGTGGCCAACCCTCGTCCTAGTGAGCTACTGAGAATGCATGCAGAGTTTTGAGCCGACCCTGTTGTAAGTTAACATACCGGACTCAGCTGATCAAGGTCCTGGTTAGCGATGAACTAGTTCAGACCTCTCCAACCTTGTTCCTGCAGAGCTACCCTCATGTAGGTTTTCACTCCAACCCCAGGTGTAACTAACCCTGTTCAGCTTATCAACCAGCTGATTATTAGAATCAGGTGTGCTAGATTAGGGTTTGAGTGAAAACCTACAGGACTGTAGCTCTCCAGGAACAGGGTTTGAGAGCCCTGAACTAGTTGAGCTACAGTAGGGTGTGGAGCCAAATCCTGCAGGATCCCTATTCACAAAGAGTCAAATAGCAGGAGTGCTGATCTATGATCAGGTCCTGCTGTCGATGTACTCTTATTCAATATCAAGTAAAAAAAGGCCGAACTGATCCTAGATCAGAACACTTACTCTGAGACACTTTGTAAATATAGGCCCATGAGGGTATTGCTCTGGGAGGAGATGAGCACCTCTGGCAGGGGGTAAGGGGTCTTACCTCCAGTAGGAAGGGTAGAACGGGCACAAAGGTGTGGGTGCTGCCAGAGAGGAGGGTGAGGGCTCGCACACAGTGGATCCTCAAAGGGTAGTAGCGTGAAGTGGGTACCAGCCTGCACAGTAAGACAGATAGATTCACAACAGCGGTCAACACTACCACCTGCTGGTGAAAGTGTGAAGTTAAACTTTTTGGTGCAGTTTCAGACAGATTAAGCCTAGTCGTGGACCAACCCCCCCCCCCCCCCCCTTTTCAAAATAAATTCTCCATTGAGCATGCTTTTTAGTCTAGGCTTAGTCTGTGTCCGTTTTTATGTTATGTGATTGTATTTCAAGTCAAAGACGGATAACCAATAGAAAATCGGCAGAGACCATAGGCTGGTCGTGTCATGCTAACTAGACATTCTACCCTAACAGAGGGTATACATACTAAAGCACGTGTTATTGTTGATCTATACAACAACTAGGTGAAAAACAGATGGTTTAGCTTTATATTCATGTTACACTTCCGGAAAAGAGATGCAGTATTCTCCTTCCCCATAGATCTCTGTGTGATATCCTGGTAGTGTGTTCTACAGTAGCAGAGCCCATGACACAGTATGATCCCAAGTTAAGCCCATAGGTCTGTGTGTGTGTACCCACTTGATGGTGCCCACTATGACCTGGCACAGTGGGTAGATGAGGGGCTGCAGGACGTCGCTGGGGTGCAGGGTGCTGAGCACACGACACCACAGGTACAGGCAGTGGATAAACTGCCAGTTATACACCGACTGGTATGTCTCCTGCGGGGATCAAAAACACACACACACACACACACACCTTAAAGTACGTCACATTTAACATCAGCACTGATCTACATGCAATTGCTGGTGGTTTCTAAATTATTACTGGGATACAGTTAGACGAGCAATGGTCTAGACCGGGTATTCCCAAACTGGAGTTCCCCAGGGCCACATTGCTGTCGGGGTTAAATGTGATTCAAATTATTTTTAAATGCATTTTTTTTCACATTTTCAAACAGTCCATTTATATTTTCCAATGGAGCAATACATTTAGGTGAGTTTTTCCCCCCTCGACTGAGTAGCCTCGGTTCACTGATGAAACCATCTAGTGTTCAGCGAAATAACAACACATGCTCAAATACAGGTAGCCCAGTCAAATAATTAACATCCAATTACATTAACCGTCACGCTCTCGCGGGAAACCTTCACTCTTGCGCAGACATTTAGAAACAAAACATGCCAATTTGAAAAATAAGCCACAGGAGTTTTTTTAAGTGAGAATAAAGACGACTTTCGAGTAGTAAGACATGTATAAAAGCAACAGATACCATTAATAAGGGGCTAGAAGAGTTTTATATGGTGAGCTACCGAGTGGCTAGAACAGGCAAGCACCATACTACTGCGGAGGACGTAATTCTTCCTGCTGCCGCAGATATGGCTGGGACAATGCTGGGGGAAAAGGCCCCAAAAAACTATACAGACAATGCCTTCTTCAAACAACACTGTTTCATGATGCATCACTGACATGGCAGGAAATGTTTTGAAACAATTACTGCTTCGATACAAGCCAGTGAATTATATGCTTTACAGCTGGATGAGTCAACAGACGTGGCAGGCCTGGCACAGCTCCTGGTATATGGCCGTTATGTTTATGGGGGTCAATTAACCTCTCTTGGGTAGAGTGCAGTATTTTGACATTTGAATGACAAACGTGCCCAAAGTAAACTGCCTGTTACTCATGCCCAGAAGCTAGGATATGCATGTGCATGGTAGTATTGGATAGAAAACACTCTGAAGTATCTAATTCTGTTAAAATAATGTCTCTGAGTATAACAGAACTGATATGGCAGGCAAAAACACGAGGAAAATCCACCCAGGCAGTGGGATATTTTTGATGCGAGTTGTTTTCCATTGAATGCCTATGTTATGTGTTAGGGCCCAGATTGCAGTTCCTATGGCTTCCACTAGATGTCAACAGTCTCAGACATGTTTTCAGGCTTGTATTTTGAAAAACGAGGAGTAAAAAGACCTTTCTGTCAGAGAATGCAGAGCTGCTTTGCGCGCGTGACCGATAGCGTTTACAATAGAATGGAAAAACAACAAATGGCACGTTATTGTTCAGTTGAAATAATATTGATTACTTAGACAATAGACAACCTGAGGATGAAATATAAACATCGTTTGACATGTTTTGACGAACTTTACTGGTACTATTAGGATGTATTCGTCTGCATGTTTGACCATCCTGGAGCCAGCGGATTACTGAACAAAACTGAGGTTTTGGGACATAGAGGACTTTATCGAACAAAACAAACATTTACTGTGTAACAGGGAGTCTTGCTAGTGCAACCATATGAAGAGCAAAGGTAAGTGATTAATTTTATCGCTATTTCTGACTTTTGTAACTTCCACTTAGCTGGAAAATGTTTGTATGCTTTTGTAAGCGGGACGCTGTCCTCAGATAATCGCATGGTATGCTTTCGCCGTAAAGCCTTTTTGAAATCTGACACAGCGGCTGGATTAACAAGAAGTTCATCTTTAAGCCGATGTATAACATTTGTATATTTTATGAATGTTTAATATGAGTATTTCTGGATTTTGAATTTGCTGCGCTGCAATTTCACTGGATAAGAAGTTAAGGAAGACATCCTCTTCTGAAAACCAGGACAAAATGAGGATATTTTTAAAGTACTGGATAGCTTTGTAACATCAAATGGACTTTGGTGGTCAAGATGTGTTGGTATCTGTGCTGACGGCGCAAAAGCCATGACAGGGAGACATAGTGGAGTGGTAACGCACATGCAAGCAGTTGCTCCCAGTACACTGCAACATCCACCGAGAGGCTCTTGCTGCCAAGGGAAGGCATAACAGCTTGAAAGACGTTTTGGACACTACAGCGAAAATGGTTAACTTTGTTAAAGCAAGGCCCCTGAACTCTTGTGTATTTTCTGCACTATACAATGATATGTAACGCTTTTACAACATACAGAATTGTGCTGGTTATCAAGGGGCAAAGTATAGACAAGCTTTTTTTTATTTTTATTGAGAGACAAGCTAAAAGTTCTTTAATTTTCACTTGCCTGACTGCTTGCATGATGATGAGTTTCTCACACGACTGGCCTATCTGGGTGATGTTTTTTCTCGCCTGAATGATCTGAATCTAGGATTACAGGGACTCTCCACAACTATATTCAACGTGTGGGGTGGGACAAATTTGAGGCTATGATTAAAAAGTTGGAGCTCTTTTCTGTCTGCATCAACAAGGACAACACACAGGTCTTTCCATCATTGTATCATTGTTTTGTGTGCAAATGAATTTAAGCTTACAGACAATGTCAAATGTGATATAGCGAAGCACCCGAGTGGGCTGGGTGTGCAATTACGCAGGTATTTCCCCAAAACAGATGACACAAACAACTGGATTCGTTATCCCTTTCATGCCCTGCCTCCAGTCCACTTACAGATATCTGAACAAGAGAGCCTCATCGAAATTGCAACAAGCGGTTCTGTGAAAATTGAATTTAACCAGAAGCCACTGCCAGATTTCTGGATAGGGCTGCGCTCAGAGTATCCTGCTTTGGCAAATCGCGCTGTTAATTAAGACACTGATGCCCTTTGCAACCACGTACCTATGTGAGAGTGGATTCTCGGCCCTCACTAGCATGAAACTAAATACAAGCACAGACTGCGTGGAAAATGATTTAAGCCAGACTCTCTCCAAAACAACCCAACATTGCAGAGTTATGTGCATCCTTTCAAGCACATCCTTCTCATTAACCTGTGGTGAGTTATTCACAATTTTTGATGAACAAATAAGGTTTTATATCTAAGATGGTTAAGAGCAAAATTATTGATTATTATTATTATTTGTGCCCTGGTCCTATAAGAGCTCGTTGTCACTTCTCACAAGCCGGGTTGTGAAAAAAACTCACACTCATTCTATTGTTTAATAAAAGTATCATAGTGTGTGTGTGTGGCAGGCTTACAATGATGGCAAAAAAACATTTGAGAGTGCGCTGACCCTGGTGCTAGAGGGGGTACGCAGCTGGAGGTTGAATGTTTGAAGGGGTACGGGACTATAAAAAAAGTTTGGGAACCACTGAGATAGACCAATATTGAAACGCTTATCTCTGATGTTAGAATATCACAGACCAGTATAAAAACCGTCATAGGTAACATTATTCCTTCTATTATCATCATCATCCGCTGTACTTGATGCTAGATCAGCCCGTCTACTTGGAGACACTTTGTGAATTCAGGCCCTAGTGTATGTGCGTCTAACTGCTAACCTTCTTCTTCATGGTCATGGCGTTCCTCAGGTGGATGGCCAGCTGGCGGATGTAGATGAAGCCGTGCTGGTAGGAGGCCTGTGTGTCCAGCGAGTACATCTCCGTCAGCGTCCGCTGCATGAAGTTGATCATAGGCAGAACGGTGGGCGACGTGAACTTGCAGTTCTGCACGTACGAGATGTACATTTGCTGAGGGAAAAAAACGAGGGTAAAGGGTGTTCGAGTTCAGTTTTAAAATAATTAAAAAATAATAATTTTGGGGAGTTCCAACAGTTGTGCAACTTTATGCCTTCCACTTTGTGCTGCTATGTGCCACCTTTCAGGAATTTGTATGTGCAGACACTTGCCACTAACTGGGAAGCGATATTTGCTTAGCACTTTTAATGCAGATGTGGAGACATACACCTTACTTACTAACTCTTGAAGGGTATTAACTCTCGTAGGCCAAATGAATGAAGCATTTTTCACCCACGATGGTCTCACCTCCCCAGAGGATGGAACAGAGAGAGATGTAGAGAACATACCTTGAGGATGAGGTTGAGGTAGGTGTCTTGCTTGTGTCGGCAGATCTTGTTGAGGGCCAGGAAAGCCAGCACGCGGCTCGTCTCCTCCCCGGTGCTCCACTGCTTGATCAGTTGCTAGGGGAAAAAAGGTGAGAGGTGGACCGTGAGAGCAAGCGTCGGGAATGGAGGACCCAGGTCCCAATAGCAAGGCTACCAGTCCAGAGTATAGTGTCACTGTCGGAAGTCTTGCACCGGTAAAAGCTTTTCAGGAAATTACAAAAACAGCCATATTTGACCATTTATGAAAATACAAGTATGAAACGTCAGCGCTACTACTTTCAATGAACGTAATAAAAAAACAATACGGGGACAAAATGGAGTTACACGGTTCTGACAGCGGTAATATCCTAGGAAGGGATCCTCCAGTGCTGCACCACACCGTTTATATACTCAACCGATATTAATGTGGTTTATCTCTGCAGGGTTATCATCCCGTTCAACTAAATCATAACGGCTTTACATTACAGAAACATTATTTGCCTAATTCCCCCGATGATCATCATGCAGTTTGGTCAGCCTACATATAGGTGTTGCTGTGGTAACCGGAAATCACCTTGAGCAGGTGGCGACACTGTTTGGGGTTACACAGGTAGTAGGGAACCAGCTGGTTGGCGTGCCGCAGAACTGCACTGATGACGGTGGCCTCTGTGAGACATGACAAGAGCTGTGAACGGAGGAGGAGAGTTAAAGTTCCATTTATTTGCTGTTGTAAGTAGAGGTACATCAATTGAAACGTATCTTCGATAAGAGTAAAAGTGGTAGAAACATTTTAAAAACACTAGGGTACATCCAACACAAATACTGTATGCAAGAAAAGGGAAAGGTATCAGTGACAATTCAGACAAGAGGGGGGAAAAAGAAGGGAAAATAGGAGGGAGGATGAAATAAATAGCGGGACAAACCTGAACTATCCCACTGAGATACATCCTGATGTCCACCTGGTTCTTCTGCCACTTAGGACTGGAAGATGGAAGCACTGGCCTGAAGATGATAAAATGAGAGGAAAGCCCGAAATGGATAAATGGATACACATTTTAAAAAAATCTTTTAAAAAAATCACCTTGACACAGATAATAAAATACATTGGCTCGTCGGTTAATCGGTTAAGCAATTTCTCTACTCAAAACTAAGTATCAGGAAAATGGTTAAAGCTTATGTAAAGAAGAAAGGTCTCCATTTATTACTTATTCTGGTCTTTATCTGGCTTTAGGTTGAGCATCCTCTGCAGAGCCACGTACACATCTCGGATACAGAACAGGACCAAGGCGTTGAACACTATTGGAAAACACACACACAACACAAATTATATCATCGTCCTTGGGGCTAAAGTATGTTGACACTACTAAAGAGGGGATCATACACACTCATGGGGGGTATGATCCCTACCTGAACTGTCGGCCACTTTGTATCGACACGGATCTCCCCCTTCTCCTTTGGTGGTCGCCACGGCAGCCTTGAAGGCCTGCGTGATCTCTCTGAAGAGGCGAGGTGTAGGCTCATCCTGAAGACAAAGGGATGGGAGGCAAGAAAAGACACAAGAATGAAGGGCAAAAGCACTGGTATTGTGGTACAGTAGAAACAAAAGCCTCTTGACCTCATAATAATATGTTTTTCCTTCCTAATTAATGATGCCTGGTAAGCATTGTTTTTTAATCATGACAGGCATGGGACGGTAGTTAATTAACCCAGAGGTTTGAGAGGTGGAAGATGGGACAAAGCACTATTCTAATGCAGAGAGAAAATATGCGTCAAACTTTGGTTATTGAAAAGTGCCATTATGCAACCTGCATCCCGGTGTCGTCTGTTTACAATGACTACACCTAAAGTCTGGTAGAGGAAAAAGGTTGAGGTCTATGCTCGGTGGATAGCCTGTAGGTAAGTGTTACCTTGATTGCGGCTTGCCACTCGTCAACCATTTTCTCTGTGACTTTGATAGCCTCTGCTGTTTTCTTGGATTTCTTGGTGGACTCTCCTTGTTCCTCATCATCATCAGAACTGGCCTCCTACAGTCACACATAACCTTAAAGTTAACACTCTGAAAAATGTAAAGGGTATTATAGAGACAACAAAGAAAACATGCTAAGGAATATAAATCATGAAAATTAACGTGTAAAATCAGCATCCCCCCAAATTTGACATTTACAAGTGTAAAATTAGATGTTCCTCTCTAATGCTGTTGGTTTAAGTAGAGCATAGGCTACCATTTTAGATCAGAAAACTCACTCTATACATCATTTGAATTACGTTTTCAGATCATGAAACATTTGTCAAAGTCAAAGCCCGGGTACCTCCAGTTGTTTGGGCAGCGTGTGGTACTTCCTCTCTTCCTCATCCTCGGAGCTGTCGGTGTCGTCAAAGTTGAGCAGGGTCTGGTCGTTCTGCTGCAAGAACTTATAGAACTCTGGATCTTTACTTTTTAGCCTTGACAGAGAGTCTTTGTGCTGAGATGCCTTGCCTTTCTTTTTGTCATCACCCCTGCAAGACAGGAAATACTCATGTATTAAATAACATTCGACCAGGTGAACTGGGAGGACATTTGTATTTTTAGGGTATACTAAAGTATCTGGGGCAGACATTGACTGAAGAAGTGAGAAAGACTTACTTGTCTTGAGCTGCAGATTGCCCTGCTTTCTTCTTCGATTTCTGTCCATTCCGGGTAGGAGTGTCATCCTCAGAATCAGCCTCACCTGCCGAGTCAAAGCCAGATAGCAGAAACTCGTCCACACTGAGGTCCTCCAACTTCCTGCAACACAGAAACAATAAACAACCAATTTAGCAAACATGAAGATATTTAATTACAAAATCAAAGATCAGTTACTTAGCTACTCACTCACTTTTGTACATCGCCTTGGTCCGTACAATTGACCTTATTTTATTGCCCCAAAAACATAATACTTCCAGATCAACTGTAATGTCTACACCATTGTAAAGCACAATTTCTCCCCTTTCCAACAGAATCAATTACATGACCCCCACGCTGCCCGTTTCTGCATAATTCAACAAGGCAATGAGCTCCGTTGGGTTTTAAAAAAAATGGCGGGTGGGGAAGCGAAACTAATGCGTGATAGTGAGAAGGAGAGATGTTGTGTGGGAAAATGGCCTGCTGGAGGTAATTTTGCAGGGCTCTGGCAGTGCACCTCCTTGCACAAAGGCGGAGGTAGCGGTCCCGCTGCTGGGTTGTTGCCCTCCTACGGCCTCCTCCACGTCTCCTGATGTACTGGCCTGTCTCCTGGTAGTGCCTCCATGCTCTGGACACTACGCTGACAGACACAGCAAACCTTTTTGCCACAGCTCACATTGATGTGCCATCCTGGATGAACTGCACTACCTGAGCCACTTGTGTGGGTTGTAGACTCCGTCTCATGCTACCACTAGAGTGAGAGCACCGCCAGCATTCAAAAGTGACCAAAACATCAGCCAGGAAGCATAGGAACTGAGAAGTGGTCTGTGGTCACCACCTGCAGAACCATTCCTTTTTTGGGGGTATCTTACTAATTGCCTATAATTTCCACCTTTTGTCTATTCCATTTGCACAACGGCATGTGAAATTTATTGTCAATCAGTATTGCTTCCTAAGTGGACAGTTTGATTTCACAGAAGTGTGATTGACTTGGAGTTACATTGTGTTGTTTAAGTGTTCCCTTTATTTTTTTGAGCAGTGTATATAATGTGTCATTACATACCTATTTGAAGGTTTGTGTCGAATTTGAATCTGGTTTTTAGGGCGGTGCTAAAGTAATCTTAGAAGTAAACAGCGGCTTTGAGAATGATGATCGCATGCAATGATGACACAAAAAATGACTAGGTATCCCCCCCTTACCCCTGTCACTGTCCATTTCTAGTTTTTAAACGATGAGAGAAGTGTTGCACCTGGTGGAGAGAAATTGTAAGACAGAAATAGTTGCTTTATGCTTGCTGTACGTTACGACATTACACGTCACGATGTAACGGAGGGTCCGTTTTGTCAACTTTTCTCCAATACTATAGAGCCATTACCATGTCGATCAACGCTTGGATAGAAACGTAGTTCACACCCCCGATTTTGAAGTCAACAGTCCTATTAGTTTTATTTGTAGCCTCGTATGAATGTTGCGGTTGCTCACATTTGTACGGAATGGGGTGAGTTTACGTTAGCGATTTTTATCAGACACGTTACAATAGTCTTTCTGTAGTGACTATGATGGCAAGTAAAGTTAGTTGGCTAATTTAGTTAGTTTGATCCGTTTAACATTACATTTCAATAAGCCATGCCAAAACAAACTTAAACTGAACATGGGGAGTAACATGTTGATCACTCACTCGACTAACTTCGTTAGCGAGCATGCCAACCATTTCTAACCAAGCAAACTAGCTAACTATTAGCTAAGGCTAACGATTATTTCAAGTGCACTATCAACTCCACTTTTAACATTCCAAGGCAAATAAAGAACGACACTTGACATGTACTATACACAGAGAAACTAGCTACATTGTTATTTCATAGAACAAATGTGTTCAGTATCCATATTTCACTGTGAGCAACTTACCTTTTGCTTTTCTGTTTTCCTGCCATGCTGGATCAAAAACGTGCCTACCAATTCGGTTCCCACAATGCAATGGTGTTAGTATGTAGGGGCGTTCCAGCTCGTCTTTTTTTTATGTCGCGATACACCAGTGTCAAAGTTGCTGTAGACAGATGGTTTGATGACCATGCTCGCATGAGTAATTTACCTGTGACCTGAAGAGTTTGTGAAAAGAAAGACCGTTCTGGTGGGCAGGAGACGCTGGTGCAAACACTGATCGTCACAGCGGAGCTGTGTGTGACTTCGATGAGTCTCTCGCACACAAGTACAGGTGGCAAGGTGGACACGCTCCTGTTGAAAAGACAATGGCGCAATATGTAATTTTGGGATACAACATATCTGTGTGGTCTACCCTGAGTACAAGATCAAATGGTAACAAAGGTGGTTTGGTGACCACACTTGGGTTATTATTATACCTTGCATCAGTTGCCTGCTTTGACCTGGAGAGTTGTATTGACTGCTCCCCTAGTCAATACATTTATATTTCTTCAAAGTGGGACGATTTAAGTACTGTCCCCTGTATGTGAATTTGAGTTTGGAGCCCCGTAGGTGAAATTTGGGCATGCCACGGTGACCATTATTTGGGCCGATGGTGTGGAGGCTGTGCTTTGGCAAAGTGGGTGGGGTTATATCCTTTCTGTTTGGCCCTGTCCGGGGGTATCATCGGATGGGGCCACAGTGTCTCCTGACCCCTCCTGTCTCAGCCTCCAGTATTTATGCTGCAGTAGTTTATGTGTCGGGGGGCTAGGGTCAGTTTGTTATATCTGGAGGAGTTCTCCTGTCTTATCCGGTGTCCTGTGTGAATTTAAGTATGCTCTCTCTAATTCTCTCTTTCGCTCGGAGGACATGAGCCCTAGGACCATGCCTCAGGACTACCTGGCATGATGACTCCTTGCTGTCCCCAGTCCACCTGGCCGTGCTGCTGCTCCAGTTTCAACTGTTCTGCCTGCGGCTATGGAACCCTGACCTGTTCACCGGACGTGCTACCTGTCCCAGACCTGCTGTTTTCAACTCTCTAGAGACAGCAGGAGCGGTAGAGATAGTCTTAATGATCGGCTATGAAAAGCCAACTGACATTTACTCCTGAGGTGCTGACTTGCTGCACCCTCGACAACTACTGTGATTATTATTATTTGACCATGCTGCTCATTTATGAACATTTGAACATCTTGGCCATGTTCTGTTATAATCTCCACCCGGCACAGCCAGAAGAGGATTGGCCACCCCTCATAGCCTGGTTCCTCTCTAGGTTTCTTCCTAGGTTTTGGCCTTTCATGGGAGTTTTTCCTAGCCACCGTGCTTCTACACCTGCATTGCTTGCTGTTTGGGGTTTTAGGCTGGGTTTCTGTACAGCACTTTGATATCAGCTGATGTAAGAAGGTTACACATGGTGTCAGGGGGCTCGGATGTATTAATTTTCAGCAATGGATTAGCAGGTTTATGCACTCCTCTGGCATGAAATCCGGGTTTGCAACCCACTGGTCGTTCACATTGTTTGTATCGTATGAATGTGGTTCTTGAGGCATGAAATGATTCCCCAGTCATTGTGAGACTGGTAATCTGCGCAGCGTGACAACAAAACAAAACGACCTCGAACGCCACCAATCTGACGCATGTTATGTGACGTTACAATTAAAATGTTTTAGCAAATCCCGTAGATTTTGCAGAGGTTGTTAAATCAAAATCTATTTTGTATTCAGTTTCTCAATCGTTATCATGAGCAATAGCAGAACATGTATCAGTTTACTTTCTGTGTTTTTGCCAGATATAAAAACGTTTTTAAAATGCACATAGCTAACGTTAGCTAGTTTCCCCTTTCAGGCTAAGTAACGTTACTTTTCGGTGTCAATTGTGTGCAGCCGTATACTGTAACCTTATAGATAAAACGCATTGCTTTGATGCGACATGGGATGTTGAAGTGATAATTAACAATTCAAGACTGATACATTTAATCTCTTACATGCTGCACTTTTTGGACTACACCATACTTTTGGGTTAGCGAGTAACTGGAAAAGGTTACAAATAGAAATACATTTGTGCCGTCCTTGCGACACAGACGACAGCTGGTGAGTCTTGATTGCAAGCTAACTAGCTGAATCCCAACATCGCCATGTAATTTGTCAAGGCGGCCGGTGTCTCGCTAGTTTGGTATGAAGATAGCTATTGCAGCAATATCAATGCTAGTTATGCTTTAGCCACAGATGAAAGGAGAAACCTTTAGCTAGCCATCTGGAAGACTAGTCTAGTTTCTTTAACGTTAATCTCGTGGGAAACCAGACTCGTTTCTGTTGGAACGTGATCTTGACAAATCGGCTAAATAGGATCGGACTTCCTGATTGCGTCACTGGTCTATCGAAGTTCTTGTCTGACTAGACCGGTGGTGTTCAAAGTTGGGGTCGCGTCGCGGGGGAAGTGCAGTGGGGTCAGCAAAACAAAACAGTACAGCTTATTTTATGGGACAATATACAAACGTTTTTGAGAAAGATGAATTCGAAAAATACAATTTTATTGAGTAATTTGTTTTCTTTTCATTTTGTTAAGAGAAAAGTGTAATGAATTGAATCAAGTCATATCAAATCAAATGGTATTTGTCACGTGCGCTGAATACAACAGGTATTACAGGTAATACAACAGTGAAATGCTTACTTACTCTAACGAATAGTGCAAAAAAGGTATTAGGTGAACAATAGGTAAGTAAAGAAATAAAACAGTAAAAAGACAGTTGAAAATAACAGTAGCGAGGCTATATACAGACACCGGTTAGTCAGGCTGATTGAGGTAGTATGTGCATGTAGATATGGTTAAAGTAACGATCCATATATGATGAACAGAGAGTAGCAGTAGCGTAAAAGAGGGGTTGGTGGGTGGCGGGACACTGCAAATAGCCCGGTTAGCCAATGTGTGGGAGCACTGGTTGGTCGGGCCAATTGAGGTAGTATGTACATGAATGTATAGTTAAAGTGACTATACATATATGATAAACAGAGAGTAGCAGCAGCGTAAAATAGGGGTTGGGGGGGCCACACGTTGCAAATAGTCCGGGCAGCCATTTGATTACCTGTTCAGGAGTCTTATGACTGTTGAGAAGCCTTTTTGTCCTAGACTTGGCACTCCGGTACCGCTTGCCATGCTGTAGTAGAGAGAACAGTCTATGACTGGGGTGGCCGGTGTCTTTGACAATTTGTAGGGCCTTCCTCTGACACCGCCTGGTGTAGAGGTCCTGGATGGCAGGCAGCTAAGCCCCAGTGATGTACTGGGCCGTATGCACTACCCTCTGTAGTGCCTTGCGGTCGGAGGCCGAGCAATTGCCGTACCAGGCAGTGATGCAACTGGTCAGGATGCTCTCGATGTTGCAGCTGTTTAACCTTTTGAGGATCTCAGGGCCCATGCCAAATCTTTTTAGTTTCCTGAGGGGGAATAGGCTTTGTCATGCCCTCTTCGCGACTGTCTTGGTGTGTTTGAACCATTCTAGTTTGTTGTTGATGTGGACACCAAGGAACTTGAAGCTCTCAACCTGCTCAACTACAGCCCCATCGATGAAAATGGGGGCGTGCTTGGTCCTCCTTTTCCTGTAGTCCACAATCATCTCCTTTGTCTTGGTTATGTTGAGGGATTGGTTGTTATTCTGGCACCACCCGGCCAGGTCTCTGACCTCCTCCCTATAGGCTGTCTCGTCGTTGTCGGTGATCAGGCGGTGATCTACCACTGTTGTGTCATCTGCAAACTTAATAATGGTGTTGGAGTCGTGCCTGGCCATGCAGTCGTGGGTGAACAGGGAGTACAGGAGGGGACTGAGCACGCAGATAAAATATATGTTTATGTACCAATTTTACCAAATTCTTGCGGAACAAATGGTGTATACAGAAATTCTTCCGGAAAAGACTGGGTCCCCACTGAAAAAGTTTCATTACCACTGGACTTGATAGAGGATGATCATTTGCTGGAGGTTATGTTTTGTGATAATGTTATGGGCCTTCTTGAGTGGCCAGAAGGTCCAGAGTAGCCTCCCAGTGAGCAAAATGATATTAAAAAGACGTCTAAAAGATACACATGGTGTACACCAACCAACAAATTGCTTACTTGCAGGTTCCTTCTCAACAATGCAACAACAATTATAAATAATAAAAGATAAGAATACGGACATAAAATGGCTCAATAGAATAAACATTTTAGTATAATACAGGAAGGCACAACTTATAGTCCAATATTTACATGTGTTTTGGGGATACGTATTTTCCAGATGTTGAAAATGTGTTTTCCAGACATTGAAAATATGTATTTTACGGACGTTGAAAATTCGTATTTTACAGATGTTGAAAATTCATATTTTGTTGGTCATTGTTTCTATGGCCAAATTTCAACCATTCACTTATCTCTACATGTCAATGAGGAAAGCATTATCTCACATTAAAATAATTCCAATAAATAGGAAAATGCCGCAAACTGAAGATTGCAGTATGGAATATTTATTATTGCTCCTATGCACTTGTGTTAAAAAAAAAAAAAAAGTTTTAGAACTGGCAGTGACCATGTTCAAAGTTCAGACCAACAGGGGGAAAAAATAGTTTTATAACATTCTCAATAACTGTTACAGAAACGTTTTTCTTGCTATGACTGTGACCTGTGGTTGTTTATCTACCTTAGTTGAATACACTGACTGTAATTCTCTCTGGATGAGAGCATCTACCGTGAATGTAAATTAACTATTGCAAAGCTTGCTGGATATTATTCTAATGAGCTCCATCCCCAAACAAGACCACATTTGGTTGGACCGAACCAAATCTGAACCAATCATAGAAGTCTATTTCACAAGTTTGGACTGCACAGTAGAGTTTAGTTCAGAAGTTTATTTTGGTAGAGTACAGAACAGTACAGTAGGGTATTGTACAATATAGTATATTGTACTTTACTCATACTGTACTCTTCTGTATTGAACTATACTTTGCTCTACTGCAGGGTTTCCTAAACATTTTGTTTTTTGCCCTAGCACTACACAGCTGATTCAATTATCCAACTCATCATCAAGCTTTGATTATTTGAATAACTGTGTAGTGCTAGGGCAAAAAAAACTGCTCCACTGTACTGTGCTGTCCAAACTTCCAAAACATAGACGTTTATGTTTGGGCCAAATCCGAGTTCAGACCGGACCAAATCGTAACCAATCATAGACATCTATGTTTGGGCCAAATCGAGGCTGGAAAAAAACCCGACGTCTGTAGACGTTGAAATCAAGGCAAGGGTGGACGGACCAAATCGCAAAGTCCATGGACGTTGGCGTCGGACGGTGCTCACTGGGCTGCAGCCGCACTGCCGATTTTAAGGTGGTCTAGATAGCATCTTGGACATACCGGTAGTTATAATTTATGAACTTCACAAACGCCTTTTACAATTACACAGCCAACAAACATTTCCTGGCTAGGTTTCGTTTTATCCACACGGCGAGATAGTATCAAAGCATCACTGCTTCTGGTCCACCTTAACGTTTGATGTCACTCATTGCTCATGCAGTTTGCATTTACGTACGTCAACAACATGATTGAATAGAGGCTTTCTTCATGTCGTTTGCTTTACTCAAATATGGACGGAGACAGACAGTAGAGTTTGTCAATTTGGATGCATCGTGTGTTGTTTTCACGTTCCCCATCATTTCAGTGAAGAGGGGCGACGAAACCGCAACGTTTATCACCGGTAATTGGCATTTATTTTGCATTTTCTTGCTGATACTGTTATTCGAAGTAGATGGTGTGGGAGTTGGGGTGCAGTACCACATCTTTTAGGAATATACATTAATAGAAACAAGCTCAAGTAGGAAGGCATGATGACAGCATGCATGTTGTTAAAATAACAAAGATGGTGACGGTCACAACGGGGAAATGGCCTGTATAAATTGAAGCCGTATGTCTAGCAGCCATCCAGAATGCCGAATGAGTCAGAAAAAGGAAATGTGAATGTGGAATAGCTTTGTGTGGCATGGCCGCGGATAATGCAGTCGGTGTGTCTTTTACTGCAGTGACAAAATGCATTCTCATGGGTGGTGGCAAACTTGTATGCGTTAAAAATACAATGGTCTTGAATGCAGTGGCGGATGAGGTTTTCAATATTTTTTTTATAAACAGCTTTAATTATATTACACCATATTCACCCAGCTCAATGAAACATCGATAGGTTTAGGTGGATTTTCCCTATGCCCATCATGAAGTTGCTACAACCTAGCCTATGAATGAAAGTTTACAACGTACGCAAGGTTCATAGGTCGAGAGAAATTTGAGTAATCAATGTGGCAGACATTGACACATTCGATAACGCCTTGCACACTTGACTGCATCTAACTGATATAGGGTGTAATCATTAGTCCAACAGTCGGGTATGTTCAGCCCGTTCCGTTTAATAAACGTCTAACAGAATCGGCGGAATGAATCCATCCCTGATCACACGCAAACAGTTCACTTCATAGCTGCCACAAACAGTGCTTTCGGAAAGTATTCAGACCCCTCGACTTTGTTAAGTTACAGCCTTATTCTAAAATGAATAGTTTTTTTACTCAATCAAATCTACACACAATACCCCATAATGACAAAACAAAAACAGTTTTTTAGATTTTTAAAAAATGCATTGAATTTTTTTGGAAATATTACATTTACATAAGTATTCAGACCCTTTACTCAGTACTTTTGAAGCACTTTTGGCAACAATTACAATCTCGTGTCAGATTGGGTGTTACGCTGCAAGCTTGGCACACCTGTATTTGGGGAGTTTCTCTCATTCTCTGCAGATCCTCTCGAGTGCTGTCAGGTTGGATGGGGAGCGTCACTGCACAGCTACTTTCAGGTCTCTCCAGAGCTGTTAGATTGGGTTCAAGTCCGGGCTTTGGCTGGGCAACTCAAGGACATTGACTTGTCCCCGAAGCCACTCCTGCGTTGTCTTGGCTGTGTGTTTAGGATCATTGTCCTGTTGGAAGGTGAACCTACGCCCCAGACTGAGGTCCTGAGCATTCTGGAGCAGGATTTCATCAAGGATGTCTCCGTACTTTGCTCCTTTCATCTTTCACTCGATCCTGACTAGTCTCTCAGTCCCTGCAGCTGAAAAACATCCCCACCGCATGATGCTGCCACTACCATGCTTCACCATAGGGATGGTGCCAGGCTTCCTCCATACGTGATGCTTGGCATTCAGGCCAAAGACTTCAATCTTGGTTTGATCAGACCAGAGGTGCCTTTTGGCAAACTCCAAGCAGGCTGTCATGTGCCTTTTACTGAGTAGTGGCTTCCCACTGGCCGCTCTACCATAAAGGCCTGATTGGTGGAGTGCTGCAGAGATGTTTGTCCTTCTGGAAGTTCATCTCACATCTCCACAGAGGAGCTATGTCAGAGTGACCATCGGGTTCTTGGTCACCTCCCTGACCAAGGCCCTTCTTCCCCGATTGCTCTGTTTGGCTGGGCGGCCAGCTCTAAGGGTGAGTCTGGAATTAGTTTGGAACTGCCATTTAAGTATGATGGAGGCCACTGTGTTCTTGGACCTTCAGTGCTGCAGAAAGATGTTGGTACACTTCCCCAGACCTGTGTCAGCATGATCCTGTCTGAGCTCTATGGACAATCCCTTTGACTTCATGGCTTGATTTTTGTTCTGACATGCACTATCAACTGTGAGACCTTTATATAGACAGGTGTGTGCCTTTCCAAATCATGTCCAATCAATTGAATTTACCACTGGTGGACTCCAATCAATTTGTAGAAACATCGAGGATCAATGGAAACAGGATGCACCTGCGCTCAATTTCGAGTCTCATAGCAAAGGGTCTGAATACTTATAAAATGATACCTTATTTACATATACATTAACAAGAATCTCTGAACCTGTTTTCACGTTGTCATTATGGGGTATTGTGTGTAGATTGAGGACATTTTTATCTAATACATTTTAGATTAAGGTTGTAATGTAACAAAATGTAGAAATTGGGAAGGGGTCTGAATACTGTGGCGGTTTCAGCGCCATGATCTTTGCAAGGCAGGGTTTACACATACAAACACATACCACCAGTCCACGTGCAGGGTTAACACCGTTTATTTTTTATCAGGTACCGGCAGAGTTTGTGATATACAAAACTCAAACAAGCAAAGTAAATACATTGTCACCAGTGGAAGGTCCTCCAATCTTGGTCTTTGGGGGTTCACTCCGTGTTGAAATCATCAGTTCCTTTATTCTGGTAAACCACCTTCTCCACCGTATGCTCAGTTTCTCCAATAGCCTCCTGTTCCTTCACCTGCTGGGTTAAAAAAAAAAAGAAAGGCAAGAAAGCAAACCCAGGGTGTGTTTAAGTAGAGGCCCTGATTGGTTTCACCTGTCTGCAGTTTAGTCTGTCTCTAAATACAACTGGAGACAGGTGTGGCTGTTCTGCTGCAGTCCGGAAGTTTCTCCTGAGCTGTCCATGGTCCTGCCTCTGGGGAATGCTTCCCATTGCTGTCTATGGTCCTGGCAGCCAGAAAACACAGAAACCTCGCAGGCACATACCGTCCATCCACAACACAACCCCTGAAACCGCTACAATAGTCTCCGAATGCGCTACAGGATGATCTCTTTTATTGTTGTATAATTTCTTCTCGTCTCTACGCGCTCTTCTCCCTCACCTTTTCCCTTCGCTTGTGGAGTTCAGTGCACAACACATCAGCAATCTGTGACCATGTGAAAACCTTTCCAAGCCAAACCTTCATATCATAACTGCTAACCGCTACACACAGCTTACATCGTTGTCACCATATTATAGTCAACATAGCTACTAGATCTAACGTGTTAGTAAACTTGCTACAATCATGCAGTACTGTGTACAGTCAGCAAATAGTTTAGCAGTTGCACTGGCAGGCTTCGGTGGCAATAAATTCATAAAACAAAAATCTTGCCTTGACTTGGAAGACTTCAAGTGTTGAGTAGCTATAGGCAGCTAGCTAACATTGCATCCCTCTCTGTTTGAGCCAGGTGTTTGAGTATGCTAAACTAGCTAGCTGCATTCACTAGCTAAGTAAGTGAAAGTGAAAAAAACATGAAATATAACTAGTTCTCTCTCTCTCTCTTGCTACCACATTTTATGCACTGCAGTGCTAGCTAGCTATAGCTTATGCTTTCAGTACTATATTAATTTTAGAATCCTTTGATTGGAAGGGGGAGACATGTCAGTTCATGCTGCAAGAGCTCAAGATGGGGAGGACGTTGTCATAATTACTGTGTAAGTCTATGGAAGGGGGTGAGAACTACAAGCCTTCTAGGATTTGTGCTGAATTCAATGCACCCAGAACAGGATAGAAGCTAGCTGTCCTTCGGCTACACCATGGTGCTACCCTACAGACTGATGTTGGCTACTGTAGACCTTCATTGCAAAACAATGTGTTTTAATCAATTATTTGGTGACATGAATATATTTAGTCTAGTGTTATCTAAAAAGGAACTTAAAAAATATATCTGAAATTCTTCAGAGGGGGATAGTCCTCCTCCAAGGAGCCTCCACTGCTTAAATGTAATTTTAACATTTGCAAAGTATCAATGTGCAAAATAGCCTGATGCCAGCTCTCTCGCTCTCTCGCTCTCTCTCTGATTCTTAAAGTGTAGGCCCTAGGTTATCAGGCGTGAAGATCCAAAGCAAGATAGTGTTACTGTTATCTAGTTTGTTTTTAAATCAATCCCCGATTGTGCACCCCAATACATATCAGACATGCTGTTGAGTTGTGTGCCCAGTAAGTCCCTCAGGTTCTCTGGCATTGGCCTTTTAACTATCCCAAAGCCTAGGACCAAGAGGCATGGAGAGTCAGCCTTTAGGTACTGTGCCCCCAGCCTCTGGAATAGCCTGCCAGAGAACCTGAGGGGGGCCTAAACTGTGGACATATTTCAAAGAGATCTTAAAACACAGCTTTTTAGCTTTGCTTTTCCTTATGGTGGTTTTTTGAGTCTTTCATTTTTTATTGTTATTCGTTTGTTTTTATCCTCTTATGTTTGTTCTGTAGTAAATACACTACTTGGTCAAAAGTATGTGGACCCCCCCCCTTCAAATTTGTGGATTCTGCTATTTCAGTCACACCAGTTGCTGACAGGTGTATATAATCAAGCACACAACCATGCAATCTTCATAGACATACACTACCGTTCAAAAGTTTGGGATCACATAGAAATATCCTTGTTTTTTTAAACAAAAGCACATTTTATGTCCATTAAAATAACATAAAATTGATCAGAGGTACAGTGTAGACATTGTTAATGTTGTAAAGGACTATTGTAGATGGAAACGGCAGATTTTTTTATTGAATATCTACATAGGCGTACAGAGGCCCATTATCAGCAACCATCACTCCTGTGTTCCAATGGAACGTTGTGTTAGCTAATCCAAGTTTATCATTTTAAAAGGCCAATTGATCATTAGAAAACCCTTTTGCAGTTATGTTAGCACAGCTGAAAACGTGCCTTCTTTAGACTAGTTGAGTATCTGG